>NC_052357.1:7553495-7711531 GCF_009727055.1 Benincasa hispida
AAGGTATCGCATCTTGGAGCAGCCAACGCCAAGCCAACTGTGAAGATTGCATTAAGAACGGTAGCCCAAACCTGGAAGCAAGTGGCAAACATCTAGAAACGGAGCCAAAGATGCTAGCTTCCAGGAACTTGACCCCAGACGTAAAACTTATGGTACTATCTGATCAAGAGGAGCATCAGCCTACAACGCAATGATGAAACACTGTCAAAAGGAGCATCCTGCGCCACCTATTGCGTCATGCAATTGCATCCCTTTAGCACGTTGGAAGAATAATAAGGGATCAGATCAAGGCCATCAAGACTAAACCACAAGGGCAACTCTACTTCCCATGGCTGATTTATGCACTATGTAAAGACGAGGGCATCCCTCTAGGCGGATGATCATGAAGAGATCGATGGTTGATAGATATCAAGTTAGTAGGCGTTTACTTCGCGCGTTCACCGCCATCAACCTGCCTTACCTACCAAAGAAGTGGCAACTAAACCTCGATCATCTAAGCGCGCCCCTAAAAGAAGACGCATCAGATGTTTGAACACAGCGATGAAGCTTCAGACCATGAAGAATACGAAGCTGAGCTTGATCTCGTGGGAAAAAACATACCGAATCCTCAACCTTACTCTCCATGACTCACCAATGGCCCACCAGAAAGGCGGAGTCTTGATTAAACGCATCAAGAACCTACTCAGATAGATCAAGACATCCCTTATTCCCTTCCTTCGCCCTCACCAAGTCCAATCTCATCTTTGTGCCTCCTCCAACAATCTTTTAACCAATTGAGTTATGATCGAGCAACGAGTAAACTTTGAAGACCCAGTTGGAAGAAATGAAAAACCAACACCACCTCAACGCAGCAATGACCTAGAAGAGTTGAAAGCTTTCATCAGTGATCAGCTCAGACCACTGGCCGTATCCATCAAAGGTCTTTAGCAATAGAACCGGGTTCTAAGAGATTATCTAAGGCAGTAAACAAGATGGATGCAAGACCAATTCGTCTATACAATGCAGTACATCAACCAGGTCTTGGTTAGGATGTTTGCTCTGCCTCCATTGCCTGCCCAGCTTAGAAACCCCTTGCGCTTTATGGATGAAGACCCTGGAGAAGAATGCAGAGATGATGTGCCAGAACAATGAAGTTTTGGGGTGTTTGGTTATTTTTGTATTTTGATTTAGTTGGTGTTCTTTTGTATCTACTTGACCTATTTGTTTGTTTCATGTGAATCTATGAAATGAATGAGAAATTCCTATCATTTTGTTCCTTGCGTTTGACCTTAGCATACTTGATTTTTGTTCTTTAGATATTTTCTAAGTCTTGTGCTTTGCCTGACCTCAATGATATCAACTATATGAAATCTATAAGTATAGAATAGGCGTTAGAAAAATCAACAAAGCCTGAACTTCTCTAAAAAGACTATGTTTTCTTTCTAACGTGTGCAAGCTTTAAGTCTTGAACTCCTTTCAGACTCTAAAAGCCTTTTTAAAATTTTGTTTCTCTTTTAGCAATGAGGATTTAGCTCGTCTTCAAATTTGGGGATGAGGGAAATCCGAGTTAAGACGCATCAAATGAGTACATAAAAAAAAAGGGAACAAAATAAGAAAAATTGTTAAACACAACTCCTCTGTCATTTACTTTAAAAGAAACACCTCAAAATGGCATGAGTTAAGTTGGAACAGGCACTTAGCCATAGTTGGATGCTCACATGACACCCGTGGGGGTAAGCCAAAATGAAGTTTAAGTCTTCTAGACCAACGCGTCCCATAGAACTCCTCTATCTAGTCTAAAGAAATTATATCTTGAAACATATGAATATTAGATATGAGTTTAGTTGTGAAGGGTTTTCACCCGTAGTTGGATACTCGCATGACACCCATGGGGGCAAGCCAAAATGAAAGTGGGATACCTGGAACAATGCATGGGTAAGTGAAAATCCATAATTTTTTCTTTTTATCCGGCATTTATCTTAAAAGGAGCATCTAACGCATTGCTGGTTTAGAAAAAACTGGAATGTTTTGAGAAACGAAAGGAGTTGTTGATAAAAAGGCTTACTGCATCTGAAACTAAACATTAGTCCTTTTAGAAAAGAGTCAATCTGAGTTACATTTTCCAAACTCTTATCTCAAGCTTATGACTGAATATGATGAGAGGCGAACTCTGCACACTTAAGACAAAGAAGTTAACAAAGAATTATTTTGGAATGCTTGAGAACAAGCATTGTTCGAATTTGGGGGTGATGATAACTTGTAGAAATACAAGTTATTTTTGCTCTTAAGTTGGAACAACTAAGGTTTTTAATGAAGATTCTCCCCAATTTTAGTAGAAATGCATGGAATTACTCAAACATTAGCAAACTCATGCAAAAGAAGTTTTATTACTAAATATTGTGGCGCTAACGCGTTGTATTATAGGATCTTTACAAAAAGCTAACGTATAATCAAGAAGTGCCGCAGGGAAAGCTCTAACGCATGGGTCATGCGTCGAAGGGAATTCAACGCAGAGAAGATACATTGATCCAGGCTGATTGTGTCACATCACCACTTGCAGTATGAGCATCTGCAGCAGGCGGGGTCTGAAAAGCTTCCGAAAGTCAGGCGGCTGACCAGGGCATGGACTTTAATGCTACCCATTCACCAAGTGGACATGACCAACACACTCCAGAGTTAGTACATAGAAATTATCAAGACTCTCACTCTCTGTAATTGGCGTAGTCGTAGTTTAAACTGTGTTGTGGTGCCAAGATGATCAGAAGGGTTGAGAACCACCACCACCATCGGTCAGGGAGCGGAGGAAGTCAAGCTTGAGAAAGATACTTCGTCCAATTCCTATACAAGTGATTGTACACAACAGAATTGAGCCAATGAGATACAAGAGATTGTATTATGCAGGTTGACTCAGTTCATTTCATCTCATTATTCGCTTTCATTGCATTTGATTAAATATTGCTTTTGTAAAGACACTCTATTTCTTTATAAAATTCATATATTTGATCTACCACACTTGCCATTGTTTATTTATTTTTTATGTTGAATGTATTAATACTTTGTGCAAAATTTCATTTCAACGCTTAAGCCAACTTGATCAATTGGTAAAAGCATCTTTAACTTAGATTGTTCGAGAGAATAACTAAGCCACATCAAGTAGAACGCCTAGTACAGTTAGAGATAAACTTACTGGTGTTTATTGCATACGCATGCATCCTAGAGATAGGTTGTGTATGTTGTTCGCATTGAGAAGTGTTGAATAAAGTCTAACGCATGAACAAAAGATAAGCAAATCATCCCATCTCATTCACATCACATTCTGGTTTGTGTACACTCATCTTAGACCGACGCATATCACTTACATTAAAATTCATTTCGCATGATCCATTTAATCACTACTCAACTCTTTTGTATCTTCTTGCACAGGCACAACACTTTAGTGTAAATAACACATTTTTCTCATATATTTAGGAAAACCCCTACAATAGCTACAATGCAAGGTCTGCGTTTGTTTAACTGAATCCCTGAGTTCGACCCTGGACTTACCAAGAACCTAAATTAGATTTATACTTAGGTCTGGTTTAGGAAAACTTGAACGTCAATATTAGGAGTGTTATGCGTTCTGTGCATATCTCTAACGCACCAACGCGTTACAAACACATAAACGCATCAAAGCATCAATGCACTATTTATACTTGGAACTTATTTTTCCAATTTATTTTATACAATACACTCCCAGCTCGAATTGCGATAGCAACGAACAGTGCCTCGAGGCTGAGGGTAGATCTCACGGTGTGGACTATGAGAGAGAAACGCGAGAGGTGAAAATAAGGCATCAAATGCCCTAAGAACCTCCCACTGAATGTTCTACCTAGGGGTTTATTAACCTAGACAATCCGGCTACTGATTATGATCTAAGTCATTTATAAAATTTGTTCAAAAACAACTTTAGTCTTTTAAAAAAATCTGAGTAGTCACATTAAACTCTTTAATGGACTGGCGTTAGCTTGCATGCATGCATCAAATCTATCTAAATTACCTTTCCAGGTAGGTTCCCAAGTAGGGGTGTTCTGTTGCCGTCATCTTAAATACCTCAACCTAGATAGAACCCGCATTCGACAAAAGGTCTACTATAGATAGACTTGCTACATATTAATCTTTTACTAATTATTTTAGTTCTAATTTCATTTTATAACCATTTATAAAATAAATAACTAAAACACTCGTCCCACATAACGAAATATTTATAACGCTTATAAATATAACGATAAATAAATAAAGCATACATAAATATAACCCTTATATTATATGATGCATGAGCATACATTTATGTAAATTAAAACATGCTTCTCTAAATTATAACATTTATAATAAAGAGAATATGCATGACCTAAGGTGGGATTTAACTATATGTGCATACCATATGACATATTAAAAACATACATCGCATGTAATAAATAAATAAAAGATTAATGGACCGGGATGAGGCTTTATAAAACCAGAATGAAATAACCTTATCTATTACATTTTTCATCGAGCAAACCGGTTCATAGGCGAACCGGGTCTTGAACCACTAGGAAGACTCCATCTGTAGTAAATGTCGTAGGTAGATGATCGTCCAATGCGAACTAGACGATAGGAGCAAAATTAAACGATCGCGTAGACGATGACGAGGCTGCGAAGCCTGATCGTTCATGCGATCGTGTAGTGCGACGACAGGTAAACGATTTAACGTGCGTTACTAAGCGATCATTTAGTTAGTTATTAAGCGATGAAGCTTACTAACCTAAACGATTGTCTAGCATGCACGAGCATCTCATCATCTAACCAATGTGTGCAACCAGGTAAATGATTTACCTTGCATTACTAAGCGATCGTTTAGTCAGTTACTAAGCGATGAAGCTTGCTGACCTAAACGATCGTCTAACGCGCGAGCGTTAAACGATATGTGAAGCATCTCATCGTCTAAATGATGCGTGCAACCAGAGTAAACGATTTACCTTGCATTACTAAGCGATCGTTTAGTCAGTTACTAAGTGATGAAGCTTGTTGACCAAAACGATCGTCTAGTGCGATCACTTAATACGGCTTCAGGTAAACGATTTACCTTGTGTTACTAAGTAATCATTTAGTTATTACTAAGCGATGAAGCTTGCTGACCAAAATGATCGTCTATACGATCACTTAATGCAGCGTTAAGTAAACGATTTATCTTGTGTTTACTAAGCGATCGTTTAGTCAGTTACTAAGCGATAAAGCTTGCTGACCAAAACGATCGTCTATGCGATCACTTAACGCGGCGTCAGGTAAACGATTTACCTTACATTACTAAGTGATCGTTTAGTCAGTTACTAAGCGATGAAGCTTGCTGACCAAAACGATCGTCCAGTGCGCGCCCGCATTAAGCGATGCGCCAAGCATCACATTGTCTACACAACCCAATACTCAGTGATTGCGTAACCGATCTTCGACACGATGCGATCAACCCTTGATCGCTTACCCGATCGTCTACGCAATGCAATCATCAGCGATGGCGTACCCCCATCGACTGCACGATGCGATCAACACTTTATTGCATACCCATCGTTTAAGTGATGCGATCAACAGTGATCGCGTACTCCATCATCTTACCGATGCGTTCAATAGCGATCGCGTACTCCATCGACTAACTGATGCGATCAACAGCAATCGCGTACTCCATCTACTGCACAATGCGATCAATACTTGATCGCATACCCCATCGTTTAATCAATGCGATCAACACTTGATTGTCTCCTTCCTCGAAGAACCACAACGCTTGCTCCGATCTTCTTCGTGAACGATTCAAAAATCAAACAGACTTTGAATACAAACTCGATAACGATTATTAATGTCCAAAAATGCAGGGGCCTTTACAACCGCAAATGTAAAAGAACTCAAACAAATTGAGGCTAACATCCACGAAAACATCCATAAATCCGCACATCCACAGCAATTTGACGATTAGACAGTGTAGAAATGCACCCACCAAGAATATATTTGCAATTCTTTTGCAGCAATGAATTGGAATATCAGAAAACCGAGTGCTCTGATACTAATTGAATGAACTCTTATTCAAGAGTACCTACGATCGAAAGTGGATCTTTCCAATTCATTGTGACAGAATTACCGCATATACATTCAAACATACTTTCATAATGCTAAAGGGATCAAAAAATCATACCAGATGAAGATTTCTCGAGTCTGAAGCCTAAACATCTACTTCGAACAGTCACCACTCGAACAGAAGGAATCGGAAAAGACAACACCACTTAGAGCCCTCAGTATTCTTGGAGTGAGAATCCAAAGTATGGGCTTTGTTCAGATTTGGTAGAGGAAAGAAGGAAGAGCGACCGTACACAACAATCAAGCAAGTGAGAGATGTGGTCGTCTATCGCATAGACAATATGCTTGATCATTTAGGTAAAGTATACGATCGTATAGTAAAAGTAAGTGATCGTCTATACTATCGTGTAGGAAAAGGTAAACGATCGTGTAGGAAAAAGGGTGAGCGGTCGTCTAAACGATCGAGCGATCGTCTATATGATCGTTTAGTAAATACCGGGAGCTAAACGATCGCTTAGGAAAAAGGTAAATGATCGTTTAGATAATAGTGCACGACGGTGTAAACGGTATGCGATCGCTTAGCAATATCGTATATGTAAGCAATCGTGCAGTCACTATCGTATAGGCACTATTTTTCTAAACGATGACACTATCTTTTTACCAATATCCGTGCAAATCGAGATCGACACATCGTCTGCTATATTTAATGCACTCATCTGTTATTTTAAACGAAGAGTTGCCCCCATTTCCTTTATAATCGTCCAATGAATATGATCTTATCACATTAATTACTTATAAATTAATATCAAATATTAATTATAATTTTTTTTCTCTATTAGATATAAATCATATTTATATCTAATTTCCTCCAAATTAATGTATCTCATACATAAAGTTAATTGTATCATATTTAATTAACTCGTTCAATTATATCACATATAATTGAACTCCCTCTTGTCAATTTGAACATTTCAAATTGACCCAAAAACTGACTCTCAACTTGTATCCAAGTACCAAGGGGACCTTATGGACCTATAGCTCGAAACTTCAACGGTACGTGAATAGCTGACTAAACTCTTTAGTCATGATATCCACCATCTGTTAACTGCCAAGCATTCCACTAAAGACCGACAATTGAACTCTTTTTGCCATAGATATATTTCTATGTCCATTGGATATAACCAATCATCAGTACGATGACCCTTTACAGATGCTCGTAATTATAGCAGGCCAATTTACCATTATGCCCATGTAATTACATCTTCCTCCTTAAGTACTACTGATCCCTCTAATAAACAATACAACATAGTCCTACTATGTGTGAACACCTCTCGGGCCATGAGAAGGTGTGTGGCGCCACATCGTTCAAGCCTTGGAATCAGCCCTTAAGGGAGCTATCTATCTACTTACTCCTGCCTCGGGGAAGGAGTCGATTCCATCTTGTGTAGCTGAGTTCCCAACTCCCAAATCAGACGAATCCCCAAAATGGTAGGTTTGAGTGATGTTTTGGCCACTCGCACCCATGCAAATCAAAGGACCACCCTCAATGGCAGGAGTTTTCAACTCACTCAAGATTGAGGTCATGTTACCTATGGTCATCCTAATGAAGTGAAGTCTCAATTATGAACGGTAGTATATAACGAGACGTTAACACTTCGTGGTCAGGTCTTATATAAACTCTTTGTATAGGACGCCTCCGCTCACATGTCCCCTACACGAATGATCAGGATCAGACCATCTATGACAAGTCACAACACTTGTGACCATTCCACAAAGCAGGTCGCATCCGTAGAGTTACCAGGATAAGGTTTCCCTTTTATATTCATATACTACAGACCATTTTGGTTATCACTCACGACATGATCCACTTGTATGTCACCACATACATGCTTGAGTCACATACAGATAACTAGGGATTTTATATTTATTAGTTTGTGATAAAATTTAAATGTGCAAAGTCAAGTGGTGAAGTAAATATCATTTATATTATACATCACAAGTGTTCATACAAAATTGTTTACAAACTACTAGACACGAGACTTTAGGGCAAAAACCCCAACAACAGTATGGCGGCAATAGTTGGATCAGATGATTAAATTTATTATGAATACAATCAATAAATACAATCAATTAAATACAATGACAATTAATAAAGAATAAATAAGTAAAAGAAGTTATAATCAATTAAATACAATGAGAATTAAAAATAAATAACTAAGTCGCATCACGAGCTCGATTGGGACAATTTCGTCTATTATGCCCTTCTTGTCTGCAAATTGTGCATCCATCTCGTTTTGCATGCGAGAAGTACACGGTCTGCCAACCTTCCTAACTTGTGATTCGTCTGGATAAATAGTTTGGAAGTTAGGATCAGGCCAGCATTTTCTATCGGGGATGAGTTCGAACTGGGGTGAATAACATGCCAAATAAGTGAGAATTTTGTAATAGTCTTCAATGTAGAAAAAGTAGTCTACCCCAATGGTCTTACACGCAGCCATAGCGTGAGAACAAGGGATTCCAAAACTCTACCACTTATTGCATGTGCATGTTCTTTCACTTAACTTTACTTAGTGTGTGTTTCCACCCTTTAATGTTATTGGGTTGATTGAGGTGGTGACTCCACACAACCCTATTCGATGGCCAAATATGTTGACAGAATGTTTGGTTGCACGTTGTTCTCAATGACTTATTTTCTTTACCGCATACCTATGACAAATACGACAATTACTTAAAATACCTCGATGGTTAATATAAAAACATGGGTAACTAAGATGTGAATAATTTACCTCGTGAAACACTCTCTCGATTCAAGAGCAGTCTCTATTTCTACACGACAAGCAGTGAAATAAGCAATAGTTCGATAGAATATTGCTTGGACTAGTGCAGTGATCAGTAACTTTCTGGCTCTTTTCAAAACAACATTTGTACTTTAGGCCACATTCATGGTTAGCGATCCATAATGATGACCACCATCATGTGACTGTGTCCACTGCTTAGGATCTATGGAAGCAAAATATCATAAGCAATTAGGGTTTGCTGTTTGAAATTTGACCATACAGTTATTAAACTTCTAAACTTGAAATTTTGATCCTGCACTATACACCAAACTCTTCAATAAACTATTTTTGAACTTGTCGTTAAAATTACTCGCCACATGTCGCAAGCATAATCTATGATATACTCCAACCCAACCGTTGTTAGGGTTTCTAATTGCACATATAATGCATTTGTGTCTATCTGAAATTAGCCCTCCCTTCTTTGCACCACATGATCCCATAAATTCCTCAAAAACCAGACCCACAAGTCAGTACTTTCCTCCGGTATAATGACGTACGCAACCGAATAGACGTGACCATTTGCATCTACTGAGGTAGCTATCAACAATGTTCCTTCATACTTCCCATACAAATGGATTCCGTCAATTTGAAGTAGCAGCCTACAATGCTTGAAACTCTCGATAACAGGTCCAAACGACCAAAATACGCTACTGAACATTACAAGCCTTTCATCACAATCCACCTCATTTAGCCTCCAATGGACGACTGTACCAAGATTTGTGATTTGCAAGATATTCATCCATTTGGACAGCAAATTGTACGATTCGATCCAATCTCTGAATATCTTCGCAATTGCCTTTTTTCTTCCGTCCCACACTTTCCAGTAACTGACAGAATAACCATACTGTTTCAAGATAATATCTTGTAATGTTTTGATGTCAACTGATGGATTTTTTTTTACTATGTTATTTACCTCAGATGTAATTAGATCTGAGTCCAATTGACATTAACATTCAAACATTCAATATTCAATAATGAATACATCATTCCAAATAATGGTAAATAACTATATACATACCTTTTGAAATGACTTGATTGTAGAGTTTTCTTAGAAATAATAGCCACTATACAAAAAAAAAAAAAAAAAAAAAAAAAACAAAATTATGGATATTTTTTTACTATGTAATATTTTTTTTTAAACTAAAATAATAAACATTAGAAACATATTAATAATTTTACATTAATAGTCATTAGGAACATATTATATTATTTTTATTAATGACTTTTTTATATGTTTCTAAATTCTTAATTTTTAACTTTTTTATATTTTTTTTTCTTTTCTCAACAAAATAAAGTAATATCACTATTTTTTTTCCATTAGGAATATATTCTTAATTTTACATTAAAAACTACTAATAAATTTTAAAATTTTGGCAAAATGAAAAAGATTTAAATATAACTTTTATATAACTTTTACATTTAAAAAGATTTATTTTTTCCATTAAGAACATATTTAAATACCTATTTTTAAATTCCGTTAAAATTTTCTTTCAAGGTAAATTAAGGATAAATTTGTGTTAGATTATTTTTACTAAAAGTATGAAAAAAAAATATTTTTACTATGCAATATTTTTTTTATTAATGACTTTTCTATGTGTTTAAACCTAAACAATTGAACGTTTTAATTTAAATCTAATACCGTTATTAACTTTAAATTCTTTCTTTAATTCATTTTAGTTTTTTTTTTCTTTTCTCCACAAAATAAAGTAATATCACTATTCTTTTCTCCATATATTCTTAATTTTACATTACAAACTACTAATAAATTTTAAAATTTTGGTAAAATGAAAAAAAGATTTAAATATAAATTTTACATTTAAATAGATTTATTTTTTTCCATCAAGAATATATTTAAATACGTATTTTTAGAATTCGTTAAAATTTTCTTTCAACCTATTTTTAGATTTATTTTTTTCATTAACAACGTTAATTTTTTTTTATTATTAATGATTTTTTTATATGTTTAAACATATATAATTTGAGACTATGATGTAATATTTTAAAAATCATCGTTGAACATTCTAAACTATATTTTTAAAATAATTATAATAATTTGATATACATAATAAGAAGACATACTTACAGTTTATTATATTTAACCAAATAAGACATACTCATTTTGATAGCTAAATATCAATCAAATACCAATCAGAAAAGCAAAATGTATCAACTTATTAAATATATCAATATACTTACAGTTTCTTTAATTCGTTTTAGTTAATCACATGTAATTCTCCCTTATGATAACCAACTATAAAAAATATATCAACTTATTAAAAGAAAAATATTGCATAATACCAAAAAAAACTTTACACTTTATCAAATATTTCAACTTACTAAAAGAACTTTGAATAATATCCACTGTAAACAAAATAAACATTAAAAAACCAGTAAAAATTATCAAAAACTTAATTCAAAGTTAAATAACAAAAATATATAACTTACCAAATAAAATACTACATTGAAACAAATGAAGGTAGAAAATGATTGGTATTTGAAAATAAATGAAGAATGCGGAAGAAATGGAGGAAATTTTGTTTTGGGTGACGATGAAATGAGGGCTTTGGTGATGAAGGGGAAGATGAAATGAAGGTTTCGGTAAAGGAGAAGATGAAATCGGTGAAGGATGATGAAATCTGTGAAGGAGAAGATGAAATTGATGAAGGAAGATGAAATTTGTGAATGGAGAAGATGAAAACAGTAGAATGAAGAAAAAAAGTGGGCTTTTTTATGCTAAAACGAGGAAAACGCCAAATTTGGTCAGAATAGACGCATTTTGACCGGTTTAATTTTTTTTTAAAATGTGACATACGAGAAAAAAATAATAAAATATTTCCAAATGCATAAAAAAAAATCTCCATTTTTCCTAAATAAGTTCAAAACCTATCCTTTTCCCAATTAAATTTTAAAATAACCCCTAATCTAAATAACCCGGATTCCTGGAAACTTTTGAAATAACATGGAGTAGTTGGAAGGAAAAATATGTCCAAATAAATAAAAAAGTAAATAAAAAATTATTTTAAAAAAACGATTTGAAACAAAAATATGGCCAAGCGAATGTTTGGTTACGTCTCTGTTATTTGGATTCCAAAACAGAGCATGCATTGGAGGGATGATATGGTTTCTTCTACAACTCTTCAAAGCAATGCGTCGCTTTCAGTTTAGAAAATCCGCGTTACAGAGAGGTTAAGCTACAGCTACTTTCTTCTTCATAACCCTAATTTTAGCAATCACAGATTGGATTTGAGGTTCTTGGCGAAGAAGATGGTGCTCCCTTTCTTGTTTCTGTTCCCCAAATTTAGTAAAACAATCGTAATCAAACCCACTCCCCACTCCCTTTACAGCAACTTACATTCTTTTCGTTTCTCCTCACCGTATTCCAATTCCGTCAGCTCTGTCGACGGCAGTGGGTGCGTTTTCGGGCTATGGAAACTCCCGTAGCTGAAGAAGAAACCAACGATTCACATTCCACTGCCCACACGGTGATCGCGATTAGTAGGGATAAGAACAGTCAATATGCGGTTAAATGGGCTGTGGAACATCTGCTCAACAGGAAGAACACTGGCGATTGCATCCTTATTCATGTTCGGGACCAGAGCTTGCATCCCCGTAGGTACCCGTCTCCCTTGTTGTTGACGTCGTTTGGCCGTCGTCATTTTGGTTAATTCTTTTATATGATTAAATTGTCGCGTCCTTAACCGAAATGTACTGGAGTACGCTATGGCGTTTGGAGATGAAGCAATGATTTCTTGTGATTTTGCCTTTATATGCAGAGGAGGCGGATACGGTTCCTAAGGAGTGTCGTCCACCGACTGAAGCTGAGTTGCATCAGTTCTTCCTTCCCTATCGAGGATTCTGTGCACGAAAAGGAGTAAACAATTTCCCAATTCTTTGTCATAAGCAGATAATTGGATAGTTCTCGTTTTCTGATGTGATAATGAATCATTTATGAATTAGATCAAAATGTTAGCAAACACTCCTATAATATTATTCCATAAGATTAGTTTTACACATATCCAACAAGGAACTACGAGCATGGCATATGGCATATTGAGTTGGTTCTGAGAAACCATTCGATTTAATTAGGGTTATTTTTCCCTCTTAAAATGCATTTTTAAGTCAACTTCTTAAAAGGAAATATTTGTATTTTTCGCAATTTTCAGATAGTCGCAAAGGAGATAATCATCCATGACATTGACGTTCCAAGTGCACTAATTGACTATGTCAGTAAACACTCCATTAGCAATATTGTTGTGGGTGCTTCCAGCCGGAATGCTATTTTGAGGTCTGTCTTTCTCTTTGCCTCTGGTAGGGAAGATTTTAACGGTGTATTTAAGAAATTAGTCTATAAGCTATTAGTATTACATTGATGCAGGAAGTTCAAGAATCCTGATGTCCCAACGTCCTTACTCAAATCAACTCCAGAATCATGCTCTGTATATGTCATAGCTAGAGGAAAAGTTCATACTAAGAGATTGAGAAAGCGACATAAGTCACAAACTGATGCAAGAGAAACACGAACCAGAACTCCACAAATCGGCAGGTCTCTATCAAAAATACAAAAATCAGCATATTCTAATATCTCAGGACTATCTGAAGATATAAACAGGTAGAAATTCAATATATAATTTTTTGGGTATATACAACATTCCACAACATCCATCTCTCTCATGTGTGACACATTTATTTGATTAACTTCTTTTTTTGCATCTTCACTAATTTCCTGTGTAGATAGAATTATTATCATTAGCTGATTGGGATACCGATGTAGTGGCTTTCTGGAATTGCGTACTTGAAATGTAATCCAAGTAAAAGAGCAGATAAAATTTCTGAAAAATTTGATTCTTTTTTTCTGGTGTGCCAAGACAAAAGCCCAATTTTCCTTTTAACTCATTCAGTGCTCTTTGTTTGTGTAGACTCATAGGATAAGCATACAGTCTCTTAAATTTTTTTCCCCTTTATTCTCCGTTAGTAGCTTTGGCTGCTAGCCTGGAACTGCCTCTAGAAGTGATGGTTGAAACAAATGACTAACAACAGTTTGTTTCAATTGTAGGGATAGTTCTGGCACCAGTAATGATTCAATGTCAGGCATTAGTGACTTTTCGGGGCCTCTCAGTTTCAAATCAATTGATACATCCTTTGAGAACACAGATTTTTCCTTAACCACCTCCTCAGAGAATAGTTCGAGGAGCTTTGTTTCCTCTAACACCCCGGTAAGTAAAGAATTAAACAATTTCATGTCCAGCTGAGGAGCTGTCTGATTTTGGTCAATTAATGGTTACATTTCAAACATCAGTTTTATTTGAGTTTATATTTGGGCGAAAAAATTTAATACCTTTTAAGTTATGTAGTTATAAACATGGATGATTGACTAAATAAGTTAGCTTATCTGCATTTGCAGCCTTCCATCGAATCTGAGATGAGAAAGTTGAGGTTTGAAATCAAACGGACAATGGAAATGTATGATTCAGCTTCCAAGGAAGCTGTAATAGCAAAACAAAAGGTAAGAACCGATGGCTACATTTTCTATATCAAATGATATTCTTAATCTAAGAAGTTCTAGACGGTATATTGTTTGAAGCCTGTTGATCCTGAAAGGAAAATACTATGTTTGATAACTGATATCAGGCAAAGGAACTCCAACAGTTGAAGATGGAAATGGAAGAAGACAGAAAAAATGAGCACAGTAAATCTGCAGAAGAGACTCTAACAGCATTGGCAGAGTTTGAGAAGCAGAAGAACAAGGCTGCGACAGAAGCAGCTCTAATGGCACAGAAGTTGGCTGAACTAGAGACCCAGAAACAACGAATTATTACTGAAGAAAAAGCTAGGATTGAGGCAGAGGAGAGGAAGAAAACAATGGAGTTATTTGAACACAGTAATATCTGCTATAGACGCTACAGCATTGACGAGATTGAAGCTGCAACAGATCATTTTAATGAGTCAAACAAGATTGGTGAGGGTGGCTATGGACCTGTTTACCAAGGCTCACTTGATCATACTTCCGTTGCCATTAAGATCTTGCGACCAGATAGATCTCATGGGCAGAGACAATTCCAGCAAGAGGTAAATTTCCCTTTTCTTTGTTTATCTTGGCTGGAAATAACTGCACTCAATTATCAGCTATTCGTAAGTTTCCTGTAATAGTACATCGTTTAGTTGACTGCTACTTCTTTGTCTCCGGTTGTGATAACATGAAACTGAATAAGAAAAATATATTTACAATGAATTATAATGCGTAAACTTTCACCCAATTTATGCATTTAAAAAAAAGTTCTTGAAGATTCGATGTTCATCATTTGCAGATTGAGGTTCTAAGCCGCATGAGGCATCCACACATGGTTCTCCTCTTAGGTGCATGCCCAGAATACGGTTGCCTTGTTTATGAATTTATGGAAAACGGGAGTTTGGAAGACCGTCTCTTCCAAAAAGATAACACTCCTCCAATCCCCTGGAGAACCCGTTTCAAGATAGCTTCTGACATTGCCACTGCCCTACTCTTCCTTCATCAAATGAAGCCAGAACCTGTAGTGCATCGTGATCTCAAGCCAGCCAACATTCTCTTAGATCAAAACTACGTGAGCAAAATAGGCGACGTGGGTTTGGCCAGGCTAGTTCCACCATCAGTTGCCGATAGTGTCACTCAATATCACATGACTGCTGCAGCTGGAACCTTCTGTTACATTGATCCAGAATATCAACAAACAGGAATGTTGGGGGTGAAATCAGATATTTACTCATTTGGTGTTCTGCTACTTCAGCTCATCACTGCAAGGTCACCCATGGGTCTTTCATATCAGGTTGAGGAGGCCATTGAACATGGCAGATTCCCACAGATACTTGATCCTGCAATTACAGATTGGCCTATTGAAGATACTCTAGGACTCGCTCAATTAGCCCTGAAGTGCTGTGAGCTAAGGAAAAGAGATAGGCCTGACCTCCGTTCAGTTCTATTGCCAGAACTAGTCAGGTTAAGAAATCTGGGGTCCGGCGAAATGCCACCAAAGGGCAAGCTCCCAAATGTCAACAAACCACATGATCAATGGGCGGCTAACTCGGCTCCAATTTTGAAGGGATCAGAAAGTGAGGTTAGTTTGCACTTGACATCTTAATTCCTAAACCAAAACTACAATTTCTTTGTTCTTGTGTACAGTTTCCAAAAAGCATCATGAAATGGGAAGGGATTAGGGAATTGCATCTTTAAAATCTCATGCTAAAACTTGTGTGAAAAAAGGTTAAACAAAAAAGTTTGGTCAATTTTTATTGTTACCAGGCTTTAAACTTTTTCACACACGAGAAACCTTTGCATTTATATCGTGTTATTATGTATAATCAGGAAGGAATGAGAAACAATCCTAACAACCTGCCAATGGAAATTCAACGTAGATCTATGTGAGAAAAAGATGGCAGCGATTGAAAGCGAATACGAGATTTTGGAGCCAAAAGGGTATTGGTTTGAATACCGTTTCTCCACAGATAAAGAAAAAGTGGAGCTGGAGCAACAGTGATGCAAATGTCTTAAATATGCCATTACCAATGAGTGGAAAACGAGTTGATGTAATGTCAAAGAAGCAGCAGCAAAGCAGCTCTGAACGCTGTTGGTCTTTTGCAAGTTGTGCTTCTGCTGCTAGTATGGGGTTGAAGAAACTACACTCCTTTTCATAAAAAAGAAAAAATAAAAATAAAAAAGAGAGAGAATTTATTGTGTAATTTCATTGTTTTTATATTTCTGTTCTTTCTGACCAAGCACTTAAATTCACTTGTGATTGCCTGCAAATGTGGTGTTTGTTCCCACATCAACAACCCACTTGCAAGTTGTAAGTTGTAAGTTGTAAGTTGTATTTCATTTCATCACACTTGGGTTATATTCTATTAATTAATTATAAATCAGTGAACTTTCTGATTCATAGCTCAAACGTTTTCCAGCTTTTTTTTTTCCCCTCAAGGTTTCAATTTTGTTTAGGGTACAAAGGTTGGATTAGGTTGAGAGAGATTTTTCGGACCAACTCGAAAATTTAGGTTGGCTATTCGAAAGATCCGAACAGAGTTTCCAACCTAACCCATAAAATTTGAGTTGGGTCAGGTATTTGTTTGTTTTTTCCTTATTAATTTAAAATACTTAAATTCATCTACAACACATGATTAATAACTAAAAATTCATAATATTCAAATGTTAAATACTAAATACACATAATATTCAAATGTTAACTTTAAGCAAAGACAAATATTGTAACCATCCTAAAAGAAAAACATTAAAATTTCAATCTAAAGTTAAACTCTAAAAATTAAAACATAATATGTATACATATAATTCAGGTTGGGTTTGGGTCCAATTGGATAAAAATATATATTTAACCGAGACCTAACCCAAACCCACAAAAATAGAAAATATTTGACCCAATCCAAGAACAAAACTAAGTCAATCCAACTTTTACTATTTGAGTTGGATAGTCCAAATTATTGGGTCATTTGAACACTCCTAATTTTGTCCATGTGATGTAAAAACTTGTATTATAGCACTATAATAATATAGCCTTTTTCAAGAAGAAGAGATCGAGAGATGATATAATTAGGGATGGCTTTCCTTGTTACGTTCATGCGTTTTATTTAAGGGACAGTTGCAAAATAACAATCAAACCTAAAGTATTAGGAGATATAACATAATGTAAAAAAAATTACAAATATGACAAAATTTATATAGTCTATAAGTGATAGATCATATTATTGATAGAAGTCTATCAATGATAGACCATATCACTAATAAGAGTCTATCAACGATAGAAGTCTATCGCTAGTAGATTTTGTTATATTTGCAATTTTTTAAAATATAAAAATGTTACCAAATGTAATTACCATTTATTTAATTGTTCGTTCTACTATGAGATAATCATACAAGTTTTTTAACAAGTGATGGATAATTATTATATATGGAAATAATTGATGTTTTTGGTTAAACTAGTTAGTTTAAGCTATGTGCATTGTACAGATTTGATAAAGTTGAAAATGAATTTTACATATATGAGTTGGAAACAATAATCTTATAATTGATAGTCATTTTTTGTTTATATATATATATACTTTTTTTTTTAATTTTCGATTTAAATCTGTAATCTCTTAGTTTAAGTATTTGATAGTAAGAAAACAAATAAACTAATAATATTGTCATTTATAATAAGAAAAAATTAAAATAAAAGCTAATCACTTTTATTAGAAATAAAAACATATTTCTAATATATTTGTAACTACTATTTACCCTGTCTCTTATACACATCTAGATGTGTATAAGAGACAGGCTCGGCTCGACAGTGGATCGATCGGCTCCTGGACGGCCGCTCGAAATAAAAAAAAAAGAGAGAATTCAATCTAAATCTCAGTCACACACAAAGGTTAAAAAACACCATTCACATTAAATTATAAGAAAAAAGAAAAAATTGAAAAAGATGGCATACCTTAAACAAATAAAAAAATGAAGGTGCGATGCCTAGTGTCACGGTCATGCTTTCCAGGACCTGTTGCCCATGGCCACATGCCTATCTCAACTCCTTTTTATCATGCTTTCATCTTATGTATTTCATTATGTAAGTTAGTTTGCTTTATTAGTTCATCTTGTTATAAGTGGCCGCTCGCCTATGTCTATATGTAAGGGTGACAGTCACAAAATTGCTTAGAATGCACTATATGGGGATAAGACTAACTATTATATTTTTATACCTAGAGTGGTATGCTATAGCCGTTGTTGTTGCTTATTACTTTTGAGCCTACTACAGTCTTTCTTCTCTCAACTCATGCTTTCAAATGCTTGCAAAAACCTTTTCCTCTAAACCCGTTTTCTAAAACCGTTTTCTCTAAAACGGGGGTAGAGGTTGCAAGAGGCACTCAGTGTACCATCGGCGATCTGAATTCGAATTGGCTGACTTGTTTATGAGCGGGAACAAGTGTTGCACAATGGCTAAGTGAAGATTCTGAAAGTACGATTGTGACAGTTGGTATCAGAGCTAAGTCAGCTCACAAAGAGAAAAATCAATAATCATGTTGGCGACAAAGAATTTGAACAAGTACCAAACGTATAGGTTGGTAGAGATGGAAGAGCAAATGCTCTACCTAAGAGAAGTCCTTGATAGTATTCGTTTATTGGAAACTTGAGTGCAAAAAGTTGCAGAGAAAGTGGACGGAATTGATGCGGTAGTTGGCGGCCTAGACGGGTTACTCGTTAGAGAATTGATGATGAGGGTTGAGACCCTAGAGACAAAGACTGCACGATCTAGCAGTTTCGAATGTGGGGATAGCTTAATGAGCTCTATTGCTCATATAGAGGAGTGCGTCGAAGAATTAGATGGCTCCCATAAAGCAATTATTCAAATGGTAACTAATTTGTACGAAAATTTTCGATTGACCCTCGACGTCATCAGAGCCGAGATTGCGGATGTGAGCGCAAGAGTGAATCTCACTATTCGAGTAGTAAGGAACCAAGCCCCACCTAGGGGAGCAATCCAAGTTAACAAGATAAAGATCCTGGAACCAAAACCCTTCCGTGGAGTACGGGATGCGAAGACCTTGAAAAATTGTCTCTGACCTTGAAGAATACTTCAAGACGATGAACATCGTGATAGAGGACACAAGAGTCACACTAGCAACCATGTATCTAGCTGAAGATGCAAAATTGTAATGGAGATCACGATTTATGGACATGCAAGAAGGGTGTTGCCTGATAGATACCTCAGATAAATTGAAACAATAACTTCATTCATAGTTCTTTCCTGAGAACGTTGAGATTTTAGCGTGCGTGTGCGTGTGTATCTGTGTCTGTGTTTGTGTCTGTGCGTGATTGTGTGCATGTGCATGTGTGCAAGGCCTATTGTCAACCAATTGTACTTTTCTAGTTATAACTACGAAAAGGTGCACGATCCCGCGAATTACTTCTAACAAAATGAAGAAATCATATTGAAGAACCATAGCATTTCGTGATTCAATGGTAAATCAACTTTGATTCTCTATCAACCAATAATGTGGGACTATTAATATGGTTAAAGCTAAACCGTTTGATGTCCGGACACAGCATGGTACTCTTTCTACTATTATGTTAATACATAAATTGTTTCAAATTTGTTGGGATTTTTTTTTCGATATAGAACACTTATGTCAATAAAATGATTTGAACCCCATTTTTTTTCGTTTTTTATCCAATGCTAAATCGAATTCCATTAAATTTTGGCTCCGATTAATGTTTACCCATTATGTTTGGACTTTAGATTCGTATTTTGGAGGTTGAGAGTGTGCTATCCAGTTTTACAAAACATTGATTTTGGGTGATTCTAGCACGATTTTGGGTGAGTAGTTTGGTTTGGATCCTCTATTGGATCTAATATAATTGTTGTAATTTGATTTCTAATATAATTGTTGGATCTAATATAATTGTTGTAATTTGATTTTTAATTATCCATTATTGATTTGTCCAAAAGGGGTGATTTGTCGTTTAAAGCTTTGGAGGGATTTGGTTGCTAATTGTTTGAGCATAAATTATAGTGTTATGATTCAAGATTTTTGTTAAAGATTGATTTGCTTGAACATTATTTGGGTTTGTTGTTGAGGTAAGTAATCTTACTACTGGAACCGTCTTTGAGTTAAGGTACTAAGAAAAATGATTTAGTAGATTTGACTGATGATATTAAGAAGCAAGATATCTCTAGAATTGCTTTGTGAGCATGATGATTAAAGTATGTGACTGATATGATTATGATTAAAGTATATGACTAATATAACTGTAATATAAGTAAGTTATTGATATAATTATGTGTGGAACCAAGAGACAAGTACTATAATTTATGTTGTGAATTTTACTAAAAGCATGATATGTTTATAGATAGGAGTGATGATTTACTCTCCTAACACTACTATGTTATCGAAAGCCGACGGGTTTCCTACCACACTATCGGACATCTACGGTTTTCCTACTATGTTATCGGAAGCCTACAGGTTTCCTACTATGTTATCGAAAATCAATGTGTTCTCTACCATGTTATCGGGTATCGATGGATGCCCTACTATGTTTATGAACCTTCGGGCCACCAGATGCGTGTTAGGTTGAGTTAAATCGTTCACTAGATGACCATCCAGGATTTTGTTTATTATATGCATGTCTCACTAGTATGTTGCATTTATTGGATATAACTGCATAGCCTGACCTTGGTATGTTTTTCAGGTAAGGAAAAGGATACATCGGCGAATGACAGTAGGAATCCGTGATCGTGTCACTGGGACTAGACAAATGTTTCCGCTTATGTTTTTTTATGTTTTCATGATTTAAAATCTTAGTTTTTTTTTTTAATTAAAATTAAAAAGTTTTCAGTGTTTGCTCTGTTGGTTGTTTTAGACAAAAATTTTTAGTAAAATTTTGTTTAAATTAAGGGTACCTGATTAATGATTTTTAGTTGTTTAGTTTTAATAAAAGTTAGTTATTTTATAATATTTATTTGGTTTTAGCCCATTCATGAAAAGTATTGTTTTTAGATGTATGTATACATATAGTAATGACCTAGTATCATGGAATCGGATCATTACACTTCTAATTCTAAAAGGGGAACGCGGGGAGGGGGGGAGGGGGGTAAAAATGAAGAGATACATAAAGTGAAAAAATGGTAGGTGATGCCTAGAAGCTTTGAAAGAAACTTAAAATGTTAAAGAATAAGGAAAAAAATACAATGTGGTAATATTGCTTAAATAAGTTTTAAGAAAACATGCTACATAAACTTAAGAGGGCAGGTTAATAAAAGTAAAATTAAAAGAAGAAAAAAAGTAGAAGAAGAAAAGGAAGATGAGATATGGAAACTAAAAGTTTAAGTCATCTATATATTTATTGAGGAAATTTGGACTTGGAAATTCTTATTTGATTTTACAAAAATAATTTAAATAGATAATTTTAAAAAAAAAAAAAATCAAAGTAGATTAGTTAGAGATAAAATGTGATTTTTTTTTAAAAAAAAATTCTTTATTTAACATAAAATGGGTATTAGTTAGAGATAAAGTGTGATTCTTTTTTCACATTTTTTATCTTTATTTAACGTAAAATAGATATTAGTCAGAGATAAAATATAAAAAGTTTATTGATTGATTTTAAATATCAAATTACCTATAATAACCCTATGACCATCATCCCGGGAAATCAAAAGTTTCTTCTCATAACCCCTTCTAGCTCTTTATTTATTGTGAAATAAATATTAGTTAGAGATAGTGTGTTTTTTTTTTAAAAAAAAATGGTTTATTTAATATGAATAATATATTAGTTAGAGATAAAATGTGATTTTTTTTATAAAAAAAATCTCTTTATTTAACTTAAAGTAGATATTAGTTAGAGATAAAATATGACTTTTTGATTTAAAAAAACTTTTATTTAACATGAAGTATGTTTTTTTTTTTTTTTTTTGTTAATATCTTTCTCTTCCAACGTATCAATGACATAAAAAGTATAAATCAAATTTTGATTTCTTTTTAAAAAAATTTCGTGTGATGCTCAAAATTAGGGGAAAAACTTTATTTAATAATTTAAATATCAAATTATTTAAGACAATCCTATGACCATCATCATCTAGAAGGGACAAAAGATGAAATCAAAAGTTTATCTCCTATAGCCCCTTTTAGATAGTACTAATGTGAGTTGCACGTGTTACATGAAGTTCTAAAAGGTAATTTGTTACGAAATTTTAATAACACAACTTTAATTTATGAGTAAGAGAGTTTTATTTTTTAAATAAATCATAAAAAACATTTAATAAAATTTTGGAAGTAGAGTGTGAAAAACTATAGTTATTTTAATGGAATATAGAATGTATTATAAAAGAATATATAAATTAAACATGCATAAAATAAAATATAAATTAAATATTTTGTACTACTTTTTTAAAAAGTGTGATAATTATCATCTTAGTAAAAAAAATGGTTCTATTTTAATCGGGACTATTTGATCATCTTCCTAATTTTATATGAACAAAATTTATTTTAAAATTCATAGTTACTTGGTTAAAAAAATGTATTTGATATTCGAATTTGGATTATTTGATTATCCTGTTAATTTTGTAATATTTTTCATTAAATTTCTTGATAATTATCATTTAGCTAATTTAATTCCCAAGATTTGATTGTCTTCTTAATTTCAAACTTTGATTTAAACCAAGTTTTTTTTTTTCATTTCATGATAATCCTTTCTTATTTTTGTTTAAACTTTTTTATAGGATGATTTGACTCTTACTTTTATTTTTTTTTCCTTTTATTTAATGTGAAGGAGAGATATTAGAAATAAAATAAGGTTTTTTTTTTAATAATTTAAATGTGAAACTACATAAAATATTCTCATTATCATAAGCTAAAGGAGCAAATGGAAAAATCAAATATTTCTCCCATAACCCTTTTTAAATAGTATAGATTAAAATTTTGTTATAATAATCTTATAGTTTGATTTTTCCTTTTTTGATTATTTGATTATCTTTTTAAATTCAATTTTTGATTTGAACCAATATTTTTTTCTATAAAAAATATATTGCGATAATTTTTCTTATTTAATAAAAAAAAAATTATTGGATGATTTGATTAGCCTCCTAATTTTAAACTCTAAATTTAAAAAAAGAAATATTTATTTGGTTTGGATGATTTGATTATTCTCCTAATTTTAATTTTAAACTTTAATTTCAACAAGAAAAATATTTTTTCCTATGCAAACAAGAATCACAAACTTAATGCCGTTTGATTTGCAACGATCTTTTTCATAATTTTAAATTGTATTTTCAAATTTGTATGAATTGGTGTGCATTTACAATATTTGTTTTTTTTTTTTTTATAAAGGTATTGTAATTAAAGTATGAGGTGGGGAAATCGAACCTCAGACCTCGAGGTCAATAGTACGAACAAGTTGAACTACACTCTTGTTGGTTATTTACAACAAATTTGAAAAGAGAAAGAAATAATAAAAGCATGAAAATAGTAAATATATATATATATATTATAAACCCCAAACTCATTGATGTGCATTTACAAAAATTAAAAGGTGAAAAAACTACCAAACATTAAAACAATTACTCTCTTCTTTGGCACTTTGTCGGTATGTAATTAAAGCAAGGTATTTTCTCCACCATGTTTAATATGTGAGGATTAGAAAGTGAAAAAAAATTAAAAAAACCAAAAAAGAGAGAGAAAAAGAGGTGATATCTTCCTCAAGAAGATAGAAGATATATTTGAAACAGATAAATTAAACTTCTTAGGAATAGAAAAGAAACATCGAAAAACATATTGCTATTAATGAAATTAAAAAATATATATTTACAAGAAAATCCCTAAAAAAAAAAAAAAACAAGAAGTTAGAGATAGTCAATTGGGAAATTAAAAGAACAAAAAAAAAAGAGAGAGAGAGAGAGGAGATATCTATGGAAAATGAGAGGTTTAAATTAGCTATTTATAGATAAATTTTTGACATAAATCATAATTTTATTTGATTTTATTTTTAAAATTTCTTTATTTAATGTGAAGTAAAAATTTTATTAGGGATAATATGTGATCTAAAAATATCATGGACAAGAAATTAGAGAATTAAATATGATTTGTTTTTATTTTTATTTTGTCTTTATTTAATTTGAAGTAAATATTATAGATAAAATGAGATTTTAAAAAATATTTTCGTGAATAAGAGATTAAAGATAAAATATGATTTTTTTTTTAAAAAAAAACTTTTATTTTTAGAGAAGTAGAAATTATTAAAGATAAAATATGTTTTTTTAAAAGTATTTTTTGGAAATTAGAGGTTAGAGAACGAAATTTGATTTTTAAATTTTTTTTCCAACTATTTGATGTGGAGTAGATATTAGAGATAAAATAAGATTTTTTTTAAATAATTTAAATGTGAAATTAAATAAAATATCCTAATTACCATAAACTAAAAAGGCAAACGAAAAAAATGGTTCTCCTCCACAATCCCTTTGTATATAATATAGAATATAGATACATAGATACATTACAATATTGAATCTTAGTCGACCTTTAGTATTGTGTATGTATCTACTTACAAAGAAAATTAAAAATTTGAATCTGAATAGATTTTTACTTAATTTTGTGTTTACTAAGTTTATTCCTATTGTTCACACAATTAGTTATTGTTTATGAGATATGTTAGATTATTTTATTTAAGGATTATATGACAAGTTAATTTTGGGCTAAAAAAAACAGTGATGTAATACATTGGTAAAAAATTAGATATATTATTAGATAAAATTATAAAAAGGTTAGTGTCTAAACAAATATTTTAAGGACCACTAATTTATATCCTCAAACTTTGCACGTTTTGTTAATTAAAATATCGAATTTGTATATGCGAATGAGTTTAAACTCTCTCTTTCTATTCATGACTACATTAATTTGTTTTCATAAATCAACTCAAAATCATTTCGATAACATTATTCTTATCGAGTATTATGCAATTATTCTTAAACAAGTATAGAAAAATAGATGAATAAGAGATGATTTTATCCAACATTTCTCTCGGTCTAAATTCATTCACATTTAAATAATTTCCAAAACTTAGGGTATAGAAGTTTAAGTTTTTTTATTAACACAACCACTAGTATCTGATTTTAAATGATTCAATATGCCCATTTAGGGGTATATGTTGATGGTTATATTATATAAATACCCTTAAGTTTTGAGATATTGAAAGTTTCATTTGTACATTATAATTTTGAAATTTAACTTGGTTCATAAATATCATTGGAGAATTATTTTTTTCATTAAAACAAGAAGAAAATTAACACTGTTACAGATTTGTAAAAACTAAAAAACATAAGTATTTACAACATCATCCATATGTAAATTGACTTGAAAACTAATGTGTAAAAATTGATTAGGCATGTACATTTAATAATATATAAAAAATAACAACAATCTTATAACTTTAAATGAGTTATAATCCTTTTATATAAAAAAAAAAAAAAAAAAAATCGACCAATTTTAAAGTTTAACAATATATATATTTCTTGTTGTAAAAGAATTTATAAACTTTTAAAAAATGTAGAAACTTAATTGAATAAAAAAATTTTTATATAAGAAACCTATCTCTGGTTATATATTTTCATAAATGTCTTTTTTTCAAATAGATCTTTTTAGTGTTATTTTTGGACAATTTTATCCTTTTTATATTTATTTATATTCGTTTTATTTATATATTTTCCTATTTTCGAAGCTATTTTAATGATTGAGAGAGAAAATACATTTATTATAAAGAGAGAAAATACATTTAATATAGTTTTTCTCATTTATCAATTGAAGAGAGAAAATGCATTTCTTTTGTTTTTTTTTTCTATTTTCCAATTTGAAAAAAAAAATCATTTAATAAAATTTTATTTTCTATTTATGTTGGTTTTCACATATCAATTTATTGGTTTTTTTTTTAAAAAAAAAATGTACGGATTAATGGTTATTCTAGATATACCTTTGAACATTTTGACAAATTCATGATTATTTTAAATATACCTTAGAACATTTTGTTAGGTATTTGAAAATATTCTAACCAATATATGAAATATATTACCGTTTTTAAATTAGAGATGAACTTGATACTTGACATAAATCATAACATAAACCAATATATGAAATATACTACGGTATGTAAATCTTCATAAATTTCATTTACACCATAGTATGTATATCATAATACAACAAATCTAAATAAAAAAAACACTTGTTTATATCAAATAAATGAATACATATACCACAATATATAGCAAATTTCCCATAAAAGCTAAATAAAAAAAAACATATATATCACAATATATATAAAAAAATAGGAGAAAAATAAAGTTCATATTCATATGGGGTTTATAATACATAACCCTCCATCTTCAGCTCTTCTTATTCAGCCATTATCGTCATGAATCTCTACCCGTCATTGTCGACCGGATTTGCTCACCCCTTCATGCCGTCAACCGAATCTGCTCAACCCATCACCGTCGATTTGTCCCATGCCGTCTGCACCATCGATTCGTCTCAAGTCGTTTGTGTCATCTTGTCGCCCCACATCGTTGTCTACCACCTGCAACTCACATCATCGGAAGGAGAAAAGAGAGGGAGGAGAAAGGAGAAAAAGAGGGAAGAGGAATATATGAGTGTGAATTACAAGGGACAGAATATGTGAAATATATTATTTGAGAGAAAGAATATGTATGACGAGAGAATACATAGAAAAGAGAGAAATAAATAAATAAATATATATATAATAGTTAAATTGTAAATAGACACTGATATTAGTGAAAATAGAGAACATTGATTTTTTTAATATAAAAAATGAAATGTTCAAGAATACCTAACTATTCTTTAGGTATTTTAGGTAGAAATCCTTGAATAAACCTCAAAGGGAAGGGAATGTTTAACCTTTTAAAATAAAATAATTAGAAACTTCACGTGGACAGCACGGGAGACTAAATTAATCTGCTGTATCTTACAAAAACCGACTTTGTAGCTGACGTGTTTGGGTTCGGCTGAGTTGAGCCGCCTTATAACCTCGGTCAACCGGAGATAGACTGGAAACTAGAAAGAGCAAAATTGAACCGGAATGGGCGGTTCACGGCTCCCCTCAACGGAAAACCGGTGTGATTCTTTTTCCCGCATAAAATAGGGAGAATCGCGGTTCTTAAGAATTTCTCTCTCTCCTTCATTTCTTTCTGGAGAGAATTGAGCGTAACCCTAAGCTTAGAACTCAAATCTCAGCTATGGCGGACCGTTCTTCCAATCGCGATTCTGATTCAGGGTTTGATCATGGGTCATCTCAACCACGTCTTTACAATCCCTACAAGGATCTTCAGGTTCCTTATCGAAACTTCCAGCTTCCAACCTCCCCAGAGTTTCTTTTCGATGAAGAAGCTCGCCGCCAGCGTCGATCTTGGGGTGAGAATCTCACCTTCTACACTGGTTGCGGTTACCTCGCTGGTGCAGTAGGCGGTGCGTCTACAGGACTCGTATCCGGCGTCAAATCTTTTGAATCAGGCGATACTTTGAAACTCCGGATCAATCGGATCCTCAACTCGTCTGGTCATTCAGGGCGTCTCTGGGGGAATCGGCTCGGCGTGATTGGGCTGCTATATGCTGGTTTGGAGAGCGGGATTGAGGCTGTGAGGGATACGGACGACGTGTGGAATTGTGTTGCGGCGGGACTTGGCACCGGTGCGCTTTATCGTGCAGCAAGAGGGGTGAGATCGGCCGCGGTAGCTGGCGCTATTGGTGGTGTTGTCGTTGGCGTGGCGGTGACGGGTAAGCAGATGTTGAAGCGGTACGTGCCGATATGAAGGTGGAAAGGAATGTTATTTTGCAATTTTGATCGATATACTTCGTGTTAGGGAGTCATAGTTTTATATGGGAAACTGTGATGAGAATGCTGAGGATTGAATTAACTAATTCACTTGATATTTTCTATACGAGGTTAACTCGTGCTTCTTCATTAGCTTCATTGAGTGATGTAATTCGTCGAGTTCTCTGATAATGAATAATCTTCAAGAATTTAGACTTGTGGTATGGGAATGATCAATTATTTCCATTACGTCTGATAATTTGGTTGTAAGTAAGGAAATTATTTGAGGTTTGATCGTTGTCTTATCTCATCAATTAGTAGTAGCTTATTGTTCTGCTGCTTAAGCAATTGTGCAATACATTATTTTCTTGTTTGAGAACAGAAGAGAGATCCATGTTTGATGCTTTCATGGCTTGATGGAGTTCAAAAGAATTGTGATCCCGTGGTCTGTGCGTGCCAATAATGGTGAAATTTGTAGAAAATTAGAATGCCCTTCTTGAGCTTAGGAATTTGGTTAGTCTTATATGTCTGGTATGAGCAAATGAATTTCAACTTTTATTTCTTACCTGCTCACGCTCTAATGGTGTTGATATGTGAGACTACCTGGGGTCATAATTTTTACCTTGCCGGTCATCCTTCATTCATCAATTCCAATCCTTTTTGTTGTAGAAAACTTTTATCTTGCTTATTGTTAGCAATTATCTGATCATCAAAGGGCACGAGAAGTGTTCTTATCAAATGAAATATGTTCTTTCAAGTTACCATCTTTTATGGAGATTTTGTTCAACTTCGGAAAAGTTAGGCTTATGTTTTCGATTTTCTGTATGGGAGACGAAAACGAGGAAGGTTATATTTTGAAGCAGGTTCGTTATAAATGTAATGGTAACTATTTAGTGTCTTGCTAATAGTTGGTTAGTTACAAATACGGCCTTATTTGAATGGATCTATTCTATAGGTTGTATAACTGTGTCCTTGAGTTCTAAGTTAGTTAGTTACAGATGAAATGTTATCTCTACAATGGCTTGTTATCTTGATATATGTCCTTTCAAAAATGATATTGCATATTGATTGAGCTCGGAATATTAAAAAATAGGAAAGATATGCTTTGAATTTCTCCATGCACTACCCTTGATTGTTATTATTTGAGAGGGTTATTACTTGGGATGATGAGACAAATCTGGGAAAATCGATCTATGGCGGTTCTGGAATCTCAATGTCCTTTGAATGCTTTGAGCCATTGGAGTGTCAACTGCCTCACAGGTGCATTTCTTTTATTGTTTCACATCTCTTTATTTACATCATGGTCAACTGTTCTCGTTTTAGCAATCTTAACTATATTATAGATTACGCTCACAAGCCTAAAAGAACTGGCAGGTACTACCATATTTTTACCACATTCTTTGGCTTCATCAGCCTGAGAAATTTACCAGTATAAGCTTTCTTTATGGCAACTGAAGGTATGGAAAGGATTCTCGCTGTAACAAAACTTATTGGAATTGACTGAACTTTGACATATGAACTAAAGACAATTTGGCAGTTTGAACAACTAGAGGAGAGGCATTCATCTCGTGGAGGATGACAAAAGCAACTGTTGAAACGAATAATAGATGGATATTGTCACTCAACAACTAGTCAGCTGAGGTATGTAAAAGGTTTCACTGAGATGAAATGGCTTCTCCTCTGTTCATAAAGCTCAATTTAAGCCAGTCAAAGCAATTCCTTTTCGTTGACTCTTCTGATCTTCTAATCAATCTTCAAGGTTGAATTAAAAAAACGATGATATTTTAATATCAGAAAGTACCCACCTGAATCCCCCCACCCCACCAGCCCACATCATGTAAACACAGAAAAGTCTTTGTATGTTCTTTTGTTGTTAGATGTTTTTATTTACTCTTTCCATTATGTTAATTCTTGGGGAAGCTTTGTTTATCCTAATTTCACTTTAGAAATTTCTTTTAAATCTAAGGTTTAATTCTTATTTTGGTATATGAACTTTCAAGTTTATGTTGTTTTTAGTCTATTTAATTCTTGTGTTGATCCATTTGTTTCCAAACTTTTAGAAGCTCTTTTTTAATCTTTACTTCTAGTTTGGTTTTAACAAATTAACTCAAAGCTTTGAGTATGCATACTAGCATTTACGTTAACACGAACATTGGACAAAGTGGATTTAAGGTAGAAAAGTAACATAACATGAACTAGAATGATTTCTTTAAAAAATTGAAGACTTGAAATAAGCATTTTGAAAGTTCACGAGGTCTTGAAACATCCTGAATTTTCGGAAGTAGCACATCCTTTGATAAAAAAGAAGGTAAAGAAATTGGAATGTATGGCCAAAGTCTGGTGTGTTGTATATGAGTTGAGTTATTACTATACGAATGATGGCATTTTGTTCTCATGAGCTGTTCAACATTGCTGATTTTTGTAGGCTTTCAATTTATGATAAAAACTTAATTCATTTTTAGGAATTGCCTTTCATAGCCATCTTCTTCCAAACAAAGTTGGATTCCCTTTTTTCTTTTTTCTTTTTTCTTTTTGAAAGCAAAGTTGGATTATTATTAGCAGTGACAATTTTGATATCTGCTAAAAAAAGAAGAAAAAGCCCGATCATTTTAATATAATTTACACAAAATATCACAAAAAATTGTGGCTACAAATCTAGTAAAAATCCCGAGGAATGCATTCCTAGCGTTAATTGTTTATATTAAATTCACAATAAAGAAGTTAAAGAGTTTGGAAAATATATTATTTAAATTCACAATAAAGAAGTTGTTGAAGGATAAAATTTTGGATCAATCACAAGTCACCACGTTGTTTGCTAAATTAATAACGAATTTCTAAATCATTAAATTTGGGTCCAATTAGAAGTTGACACATGTCCTAAATTGAATTATTAGAAGTTGACACATGTCCTGAATTGAATTGAAGACAAGTTTCGATGACGTAGTTGGCCCAATTTGATATTATTATTTGGGTTTAAAGTTCAAACTACAAAAAAAAAAAAAAAAAAGTTGAATTGAACCTAAATTTCAGATCAGGCCCAAAATCAATTAATTGGGCCCAGGTCCATGGATCAACCAAACCCATGAAGCCCGCCTGAGAAGGATTTTTTTTCTACATCCAGAGGATCCTTGAAGACACAAAGACTCTTCCAAGACTTTTACTCCAAGATTTCTACTTCAAGCTTCCAAGACTTCTACTTCAAGAACGTTCGACGCTTTTCTTCTTCAAGTCAAGCACATTCACCCAACTAAGAGAGAATTAGAGGATCAAGTACTAGAGATCGAACCACATCACATCAAATCAACTTCAACATCAACACCAACTCAAGTTCAACTCCACGAAACACGTTTCTCTGAAAACCTCGTGTGAACAAATTAGCACAACCAGTGGGACCTCTCTACCTCTCATATCTCTCAGCATCCAAACAAGCCAAATGGTACCTAAGAAGATGGCATCCAAAGCTTCCTCCACAAACGGCTCGTGCATGGGACCTGTCACCTGCGGCTGCTCAAGAGAAATCATGCAGAAGCAAGAGCAGAGCTCCCTCATCGCCCACAACGTCTTGAGGAAAATGATGGAATCCCCGTAAAGTGGGGTTGTCATCAAGGAAAACCCCTTGTTTGACAACTCTACTTCCGCATCCAACAGGCTGAAAAGAGATTCACCGCTAGGTGTGATTTCTGTCATGATGGTGGATGTAACAGCGGAATCGGCCATGGCAGAAATGGAAAGGAAGATTAACCTCCTGATGAAAGCCGTCGAGGAGCGAGACCATGAGATCGCTGCCCTGAAAGAATAAATGCAGTCTCGAGAGGCTGCCGAATCAAGCCAAGCACCCACGGTCAAAGCAATTGGCAAGGGGAAGACCGTGCTACAAGAAAACCAATTGCAACAGTCAGCCTCGGTGGCCTCTCTATCGGTCCAACAACTGCAAGACATGATCATAACCTCCATAAGAGCTCAATATAGAGGGTCGGCTCAAACTTCCTTCATGTATTCCAAGCCATACACCCAGAGGATTGACAACCTGAGAATGCCTACAGGGTATCAACCACCAAAGTTCCAACAATTTGACGGAAAGGGCAACTCAAAGCAACACATCGCCCACTTCGTAGAAACATGCAAAAATATGGGAACAAGGGGAGACCTGCTAGTCAAACAGTTCGTCATAACCCTCAAAGGGAACACTTTTTACTGGTACACAGACTTAGAGCCTGAGGTGATTGACAGCTGGGAGCAACTTGAAAGAGAATTCTTGAACCGCTTCTACAACACTAGGCACACCGTCAGCATGATGGAGCTGACGAATGCTAAACAACAGAAAGGGGAGCCAGTCGTCGACTATATCAACCGATGGAGAGCTCTGGTCTGGATTGCAAAGATCGACTCACCGAATTGTCTGCTGTGGAAATGTGCACGCAGGGTATGCATTGGGAACTCCTCTATATCCTTCAGGGGATAAAGCCCCGTACCTTTGAAGAATTGGCGACCCGCGCTCATGACATGGAGCTAAGTATTGCCAACAGAGGAACGAAGGACTTTCTGAGCCACGAACTGAGGAAAGACAAGAAGGAGGTGAGGGGCTTCGAGAAAATTGTGAAGGGCGCCACAAAGGAATCAATGGTCGTTAATACAACCCCATTGAAGTTCTCCTCAAAAGGGAAAGAAAAGAAGATTAAAAAAATCAAAGACGAGAAGGCGAAAAGACGTCAGCCCACCTGAAAAGAACGAGTAGGAAAAAGTCTACCATTCCCCGACTATGACATTTGGCGGATTATGCTGAAGCAACGTTACTAGAAGAACTACTCTTATCCAAGCTCGACTAGTAATTGCTCAAATGATCCGGTAACAGGGTTCGGCAAGATGTGATGATATTCAACTTTACTGCAAGTTCACAGCTGGTCATTAGCATCCACCGGACTCGAAAATAGTTGTTTGTACTGAAGGTAATTGGGATCCTTATAATTGGCCAGCGAGAGAGAATAATAGCACTGGATCACTCTGACGGATGGTGGTCTACTTAAATGAATGTCCTGTGTTGGCACTGACCGGTAACTCTCCAGAGCGTATGCCAAGCAGCCAATTCATTATTTTATGAAGATAAATGGAGAGTTCGATCCAAGTTTTGGGACCTTTGAACTTGTTAGTGCAAGTTTTCATGCAGGAGTCCAAATCACAGTGATCTCAAAAATGGAGAAGAGGTGTTACCGACAATGACGATAACGACATGTTGGATACTTGTGGTGGTCGTAAGAAGAAAGATGCACTGAACCTTTACCCAGATAAGAGGATATCGCTCTCATTTAGAAGGCTACAAGAGAGGACAATGGTGCACAAAAAGGATGTAAGGATAAAGAAAAAAAGGCTCGATAGGTCCAAGGTTGTTGACGGAGAGACAAGGATGTTCCTTCGTCCCAGACGACAATGACTCCTTTTGCGCCACTTTACCTCTCGGAAGACTTCTGCCAATTTGGGACGTTCAGAGGAGAGATACAGGAGGCTTCTAGCAGGGCGTGCGTTATGGTGCATATTTTAGTCATCAGGAACGAAGAAGATTACCATTCTCAGGCTCATCTTAAGTCGACACGGCACCAAGGGTTCCGTCACTATTTACATGACGACCTGCTTTACCCTCCCGCAGAAACTTAGCACCGACTATTGATACGGCGCTGTTAGAAGCCATGCTCTTGGGGTTGACGATTCGACAACTCTACGCAGACAACGATGTTTATAGCCTCTGCTTAGTTGGCGCCATCCATAGGCTTCTCGACGAAGACTCTGCTACTGGGATCGCCACTGACTATATAGGTCCTTTGTAACGTTCTGGATATATTCAAGTAATCAGTAGAGTGCCGTCGAAATCGCGTGCATCGACTAACGGATTTAACGCCAATCAAGTATAGGATGCCTAAAGACGACTATGGAAACAGTTTGAGGGATAAACTACTGCGACGACGCTATCAAACAACAAATTAGTAATTTCAGGGTTTTTTATCAAGGCAACCAGAGGGGAGATAGGCATGATACGCTTATGGACGCTCCTCATTGGCGTGATCTAAAAAGGCCCGACGCGACTGTTTCATTGTGAATAGACTCAAAGACCACCTTACATGAACTGCTTATTGAGGACGCCTTTGGGATCATGGGTTAATGATACGGTAGTGATTACATTTTTCGACACTACAATCAGGTGTAAGTTTACAAGATTCAGAGTGTAGAAGGTCAGATTATGCAGTTAAAGTCTATTTTGTAGAAGTGATGTCTCAACTCTCGCAGATTGCCAAAAGATTTTATCCTAAAAGAGCGGAGCAATTCCGGTGAGGAGATAATCTCGGTAGAAGAAACTTGTTTAGACAAAGAAAGCGTGTGGGATCCGGTCGTAGAGGTCGCCAAGTAAGAACAAAAGAAAAGAGGCAGGGTTTAGCAAGAGTACGAGCCTCCAGTTCACAGATGCAGAGATAACAATGTCCCATCCACGTTGAAACTACACCGTGGTGTGGGATGAGAAAGCCTTCAAAAAACCCTCCGATATCTGCCTATGTTTCCTTTGTCGGCGACGAAAAAAAAAGGTGAGCTCGCTTTTTAGGATGTGCACAAAAGGTTGTTGCAGCGTCGGCGGATCATAGAGGAAATTCTTAAAGGAGTGGTTGTCGTGCACGCCCGAATATGTCACGCGTGGGTATTACAGACAGCAGAGAGTCCACAAGCCAGAGGCGCGGACTGGTCGAACCGGGGCTAACAGGCTAGCCTGAGTTAGGCGGACTGAAGACGGATGTTCATCGCACAAAGCTTGTCAAGGCTGTTGTTAGAAGGCGTGGGCCTACGGACTTTCATAACTCACACTGAGTTCAAAAGTTTGAAGATTTACGAGCAACCCCAACTCTCGCCAACCCAAAAGAAGCTTTTGCAAGAGGGACACACTATACCCACGTCGAGGGCGGGACTCGGATATGAGCCGTTAAAGCCAGTCCGCATAATCAGAAAGGCAAAAGGGAAAGTGGCCAACAACAATCACATCACTGTGGAAGAAGTTGATGATACAGGAGAAAATGAGGGCAAAGATAAAAGAGCCTCAGCCTTCAACCGTATTAGACCACCCGCCGCACGTGCCTTGGTCTTCGAAAGATTAAGCATGACAAAAGCAGAAAAGGGAATCCCACATGTTATTCTCAGAGATACTCGACGCTCAGTCTTTCGAAGGTTAACTTCGCCAAATGAAGAAAATGAGGAAATCATCCGTCAATTGTTGGTGGTGGTGCGATCGTCAGCCTTTGGAAGACTAGGCACAATTCCAAAGGAGAGTGAAGGAAAAACCCGTACTCCCATTTTTTATCGCTTGAAGCACGAGAGGGTTGAAGATCCCCTTGACCAATGTGTCCCTAGTAAGACAAAGGGGAAGGGAAGAGTCGGCGCTGACGCCCCCGAAACAACTACAGGAAAGAGGGGGCCGATACCCTGAGCGTCCGTCTGGCGGTGAATCAACCTTAAAAACGCTGAAGCATTATCGGACCGGAAGCCATCAGGAGAGGCAAGAAGTGATGGAGAAATCCGTAGTACCATCCCCTCACGCATGAAGAGAAAGACCTTCGTTACCTTAAACACAAGTGAGGGCACACTCAAAGTAAAGCGGCGCGATGTAGTTTTCACCAATCCTCATAATGGAAATTTAGAGCAGGAGGAAGGCGAAACTTCATGCCACCACATCACCATCACTGAAGAATCCGAAGAAGGTATGACCGAAGAGGAAGTGGAAGACGCTCCACAAGGTCTAGAGGACGGTGGTCAATCCACGGTGGATGAGCTAAAAGAGGTGAATCTGGGCACCGTAGAAGAGCCACGTCCGACTTTCATTAGTGTGTCCCTCTCGGAGGGGGAAGAGGACGAATACATGAGTTTACTCATCGAGTACAGGGATGTTTTCGCCTAGTCATACAAAGAGATGTTGGGACTAGATCCAAAAGTAGCAGTCCACCATCTCACGACCAAACAGGGGTGTCGACACGTTAAGCAGGCTCAACGACGCTTTTGGCCAGAACTTATCCCCCAGATTAAGGTTGAGGTCAATAAGCTGATTGAGGCCGGGTTCATTCATGAAGTTAAACATCCAACATGGATAGCCAACATTGTCCCGGTTAGAAAAAATAATGGACAGCTTCGGGTTTGCGTAGACTTTCACAACCTAAACAGTGTCTGTCCTAAAGACGACTTTCCATTGCCCATCGCAGAGATTATAGTCGATGTGACAACGGGACATGAGGCCCTATCCTTCATGGATGGATCCTCCGGGTATAACAAGATACGGATGGCCCTCGCAGACAAGGAAATGACAGCATTTTGAACCCCAAAAGGGATATATTGTTACAAGGTAATACCATTCGGGTTGAAGAACACCGGTGCTACTTATCAACGTGCCATGCAAAAGGTGTTTGACGATATGTTGCACAAACATGTGGAGTGTTATATAGATGACCTTGTGATCAAGACTAAGCGACGACAGGATCATTTGAAAGATCTAAGGATTGTGTTCGACCGCCTGCGAAAGTACCAGTTAAAGATGAACCCCCTCAAATGCGCGTTTGGCGTAACTTCAGTAAATTTTCTGGGTTTCGTTGTGAGACATCGAGGGATAGAGATATACCAATCCAAGATTGATGCCAACCAGAAGATTCCTAGACCAAGAAATCTACATGAGTTGAGAAGTTTGCACGGACGTCTGGCCTACATCCGGAGGTTTATTTCTAACCTAGCAGGGCGGTGTCAACCTTTTCAAAGACTGATGAGAAAGGGAGAGAAATTCAAATGGGACGAGGCCTGTCAGAATGCTTTCGATAGCATAAAGAGGTATCTGATCAGCCCTCCTGTCTTAGGAGCCCCAGTAGCGGGCAAACCATTGATACTGTACATTGCAACGCAAGAGAGATCACTGGGGGCACTATTGGCACAAGAAAAAGAAAAGGGAAAAGAACGCGCTCTTTATTACTTGAGTAGAATCTTGAATGGAGCCGAGATCAATTATTCCCCTATGGAGAAGACATGTCTCGCGCTCTTCTTCGCCATAGATAAGTTGAGGCACTACATGCAGGCCTTCACAGTCCACTTAATTGCGAAAGCCGACCCCATCAAGTACGTCCTGTCCAGGCCGATCATCTCAGGATGTTTAGCCAAATGGGCAATCATGCTTCAACAGTACGACATTGTTTATGTACCACAAAGGGCAGTTAAAGGGTAGGCATTGGCCGACTTCCTGGCAGATCACCCGGTCCATCGGATTGTGAGTTAAGTGAAGACTTTCCCGATGACGAAGTTCTCTTCACAGAAATCTCAGGACTACGGGTTATGTTCTTTGACGGTGCGACACAAAAAAGTGGTGCGGGGGCAGGTATCGTCCTCATTTCGCTAGAAAAGCACATGCTACCTTATAGCTTCGCACTTGCCGAGCCATGTTCAAACAACGTCGCCGAATACCAAGCTTTGATAATTGGCCTCCAGATGGCCTTAGAGATTGGAGTAGCTTGTATAGAAATCTTCGGTGACTCAAAGTTGATAATCAATCAACTCTTATGCCAGTACGAGGTGAAGCATGACGACTTGAAACCCTACTTCACTTACGCTCGTCAGTTGATGGAGAAGTTCGAAAGCGTGGCATTGGAACATGTCCCGATGACGGAGAAGAAGAAAGCGGATGCCTTGGCAAACTTAGCCACTGCATTAACGAATCTGGATAATGTGCCCCTTAATATATCGCTTTGGCGGAGATGGGTTGTACCTCTGATTGGGACTGCATATGGGGGAATGAATGCAATATCAATCTACCTAACCGATGAGGAGGACTGACGGCAGCCCATCATAGATTACCTTTAGCATGGAAGGCTCCCGGATGACTCCCGCTATAAAATCAAGGTTCGCAAGAGGGCCGCGCATTTCATTTACTATAAAGAGGTCCTATACTGTCGATCCCTTGAAGGACTTTTCCTTCGATGTCTCAGTAAGGAAGAGTCAGCGAAGGCTTTAGAGGAAGCACACTCAGGCGTATGCGGCGCGCATCAAGCGGGACCAAAGCTACAATTCCAGCTGAAAAGAATGGGTTATTATTGGCCGAGAATTATCCAGGACTCAATAGATTATGCAAAGAAATGTGAAGCCTGTCAATATCATGCGAATTTCATTCATCAACCGCCCGAGCCTCTACTTCCGACCATAGCCTCGTGGCTCTTTGAAGCATGAGGGCTCGATCTGGTCGGCCCTATAACACCTAAGTCGACAGCAGGGCATTTCTACATCTTTGCAACCATTGACTACTTCTCAAGATGGGCTAAGGCTGTCGCGCTAAGGGAAGCTAAGAAAGAAAACGTGGTGGATTTTATCTGCACTCATATTATTTATCGGTACGGTAGTCCCCATCAGATCGTGACGGATAACAGAAGACAATTCTCCAATAGTTTGATGGATAGGTTGTGTGAAAAATTCAAATTCAAGCAGTACAAGTCGTCCATATATAATGCTGCCGCAAATGGGTTGGCTGAGGCATTTAACAAGACATTGTGCAACCTGTTGAAGAAAATCGTTTCCAAGTCGAAGAGAGATTGGCAGGAGAAGATCGGTGAAGCGTTGTGGGCTTATCGCACCACTCACCGTACCCCTACAGGAGTCACCTCGTACTCTCTCGTTTATGGGGTAGAAGTTGTTATCCCTTTGGAAAGAGAAATTCCATCGCTAAGAATGGTAGTGCAAGAAGGGCTGACTACAGAAGACAACACCAAACTGCGGCTCTAAGAGTTGGAAGCGATGGATGAAAAATGATTAGAAGCTCAACAAGCGTTGGAATGTTACCAGGCGCGAATGTCTAAGGCCTTTGATAAGCATGTAAAGCCTCGGTCCTTTCAAGTAGGTGATCTAGTGCTCGTCGTAAGGAGACCAATTATCAAGACGAGACATACGGGGAATAAGTTTACACCTGGGATGGGCCTTACGTCGTTAAAGAAGTCTACACTAACGGAGCGTATAAGATAGTTGATCAAGATGGGGTAAGAATTGGCCCAATCAATGGCAAGTTTCTCAAGAAATTTTACGCATAAGAAAAAAAAACCTTTATACGAACTACGTTACGACTTGATCCCTGTCATTATAAAGGGTACGTAGGCAACTTAAAGAAATTTAAGTTCAGTCGCGTGATGAAAAAATATATATATATATGCATGTACATAAGTAAATAAAATATATATATATGTATATAGATAAATAAACAAATAAGAGAAGTAGAAATTTAAAGGAGGCTACAAGGCGCTAGAGAACATCACTGAGAAAATGACAAAAAAAAAACTTCCATTTGAGATATTTAAGCACTACATTAGTCGAATGCAGTAGCTATGCCTAGGAGTACGCCTAATCCAATAAGACGAGCAACAGCAAATCAAGGTACCCAGTGGTAGTTCCCCATCTCATGCTGCATGGCTTCCAACACATGGCAAGGACATCCAAAGCTTTGACATCCTTGTCAGAAAGGATTGGGGTGGTCTCGATCTTGTTTATCGCCTCCCACATCTCCGAGGCCTCAAGCTTATGCCGAGTCAAAAAGCCTTCGCTCTCAGAGATCAGTAGCCGATATTTTGGCCCATCCGGCCCTGATGGCCTCCAACCCAGCTAGTAGTGTCTCTTCTTCTTGTAAGGCTCGAGAGTCACGTTCAAGTAGCGCCTTTCATTTAGCAAAAAGCCAACTACTCTCATCGTACAATATCTTCTCCAGATCAGACTTAGCCTTCTTTAGACGTTGCTTCCTTACTTGTTTTGGAGTTAACTAGAGAATAGGATAACTAAAAACTGATTTACTTCTCCACGTTTTCAAAAGTACTCATCAACAAGTTTTCCGAGAGAGGAGGGAGATTGGCACCACAAATGTTGGTAATGGGTCGGAAATAATCTCATGTGTTCTTCCCAAACTAAGAAAACCTTCTCGAAAGGAGTACGAATGATCTTCATTGATGACCATGAATCTCCCACATGGCCAGAGGACGCAAAATGGCGTCGAACGTCGGAGAATACAGTGCCAGCACAGAACTCGAGAAATTACTCCAGGGAGACAATCGGGGGTGTATGACCTATCTACTTGTTCTCGGGAACTCACATCCCTGGACTGGCCAAGACCCTCGACGCTTCTTCAAATTGGAGAACCCTTCCTGCCACAGACACCAAGGGAATTAGTTTACTAACTACAAAATCTGAAAGCCTCGATGTTTCTCGATGACCACCGCCTCCTTGACATGAGGAATGTCACGGGGATGGCGACGACTGGATAGAACCTTGGCATGGGATCCACCGGGCAGACCACTTTCGGAGTACCGACGCCCTCAAACAAACTGAGTCACGGCAAAAGGCCCCACCAAAGGATTCTTTCGCTTCGTGAGGCTTTTCAAGTTCCTTGAAGAGAGAGGTTTAAGGTGACTGCAGAAGGGAAACTAAATGTAAACCGTACAGTTTTTTTTTTTTTTTTTAAAACAGATCGAGACGAGAATGACTTATATATATAAAAGGGACGGACATACTAGTAGTTGAGAGCGTATAGAACCACTAGGATCTCTGAACCCTCTCAGGAGGGGAAAGGCGCATCCGGAGGCCCTGGCTATTGGAGGGTCGTCCAACAACGATCGCCGGTACTATATATGGACTGTCCTCCTCAACCGGTTTGGAGCGTCTTTTTGTACAATCGCCGCCACCTCCTCTAGTCAGGCGAAGTTGCTTCCCCCCGATGGCTGATCTCTCTACCTTTGGGTAATGCATTGGCGGCACTGGGGGAGGGAAATAACACTAGTCACAACAAATGACTATTCTCTCGAAGTTAGTTCTCGTGCCTTTTGTTTAACCACCAATCCTTGAACCATGGGGTAACATGAGTATGCAGTCCAATGTCGGGCCGACAAGAATACTGAACGAGGGCTTGCAATCTTCATTGCATACTCTTAGTAATGTAAACGTTCTTCGGCGTAGCGGGAGGTATTTCCCCCTATATCATTCGGAATGTCTTGATGGAAGCTTCGAACGTCGGCTGAAACGAAAAGGGGACTATACGACTTTATATTTCGAACATTGCCCTACTGGGAGGATATGTAGTCTGATCACATGCTGGAGAAATAACCTGACTTCTGATAAAGATTAGTCTCTATCGTTTAGCGTTCATACCTGTCCTGTTCAGATGCTTGGCGTGCCACTGAATATGGCATTTTATGGATCATCTCTCGTGCCTCGTATCGTCGAAGTAAATAGAGCACCTTCGCTTAGAAAAGCAGGCCCATTCCCTTGGGACTTCGAACAACTTGCCGGAACAGGTAATACGTGTTGAAGTAATGGGCCAAGCCCAACTATGGACATAATGCATGGGAAAGTGAAAGTCCATGCACCGATCGGGTTTTGAAGCCTCTTGCTTATATCCTAGGCCATGATAAATGTTGGCCAAGACTGGAACGATTGAGATAACGTACCCGTAGCCATAAACTAGCTATTTCTAAGACCTCGGTCGAACTCTCCTTTCCGAAATTACAAAGAGGCATAACCATCAGGATAGAAAGCGGTCATAAACTCTTCAACTCATCTTCGACATCTAGCTCCACGAATAGCATGTTTCTCCCTGTTTGGACCAATCTACGGAAATGCAATAATAAAAAAATCTGCGAACCGTTGGGATTTTGTGTGACCGATTGACCGAGAGGCTTTCTTTTGCTTCCGTGTAACGGGATTGTCATATTTGTGAGCCTTAGGAACCAAAAAGAGATCCAGGAGCTGATAAACACTGAGAGTCATGCTTCGAGGGAGTCGTGCGATTTTCTCTTGCAAGCACACTATCGAAAAATACGCTGAAAAGGGTGTTCACATGTCTTCGGCAAGTACTCTCTTCGCGTGACCGGTTAGTCCTAGGGAAGGACCACCTCCTCGATAAACAGCTTCCTCTCACTGGAAGACCCCCGAGCACCAGAGTCCACAAAGAAAATCGATGCTTCGCCACCGCGTATAAGAGAGTGTGGTCGAAGTGCACCAGGGCTTCACAGAAAGCTCGGAACTATGTCACCTTGCAATCTACGTGTTAACACAGAAGGGCCGTCACTGCGCCAGCAAACTGACGTCACGAAGGAATCGCTCATTTCGAACCTACTACAAACCTCAGCCTAGTAACAGTCAACGAAGCCGAATCTCCAGGGACTTCTCGTCACGGCGATCTAGTGCGCACCTGGACCCTCAATTATGTGACGTCCAAGAGTTAGCACTGCGATTGGATTTTAGGGTCTCCTCATGAATAGAAGATTTTGCAGAATCCATTCACGTTCTCCTCAGGTCAAGGGCACTTCCATCGACAATTGGAAAGGATCATGTTGTTTGTCTAGACTTGGCCAACGATCGGCGAAAGGATCGGCTAATGACTTTGCTACAGAAAAGGGCTAAGATCCTTCCTTTCATGGGCTGATTCCGTCTTCTTTAAGAATCACGAGATGCCTCTCGATCAGACTGAAACGTGCTATCGGTGAAGTGAACGCATTGTTTTGCCCCAAAAAAAAAAAAAAAAAAAAAAAATCACAGGGTGGTAAGTTTTTCAACATCAAAGAAAAAATAAGGAAAAAAAAGAGAGGAAATAGAAAAGCCCCTATCCTCCGTGACAAACTCCTACAAAAACAAGGGGGCAAGTTAGTAAGAAAAAAAAAAGCATATATATATATATATATATGAAAACAAAAAAGAAGGGAAACCCCAAATTTCCATCTTTTTTTCTTCTCACTTTACAGCCCCTTACGGTAGTTTTGAACGGGGCGATCGTCTCCCCATAGGCAATCCAAGTCTGATTTGCAAACGGCGTGCAAACTGCAAAGGACGCAAGAAGAAAAAAATCACACTTCAAGATGAAGAAAACCATGTGTTCTGCCAGTATATATAGGTAAGTTCGGACGGGATTTTCTACTAATCAGTTGAAATTTGATAGGATCACGGGTTATCTGAACTGAATGCTGGTTGTTGGGTTTTGGAATCCCGATTTTAGCTGAAATTGGTTAAAGATTAAAAAAAAAATCACATTCGATTGGAGTTGGTTGTTGGGTTTCGGAGAATGTTGTTGCTTGTTGTGGGTTAGCTGAAATTTGATGAGTTAGACCTCAGTGCATCTTTAACAACATTGGCAGCAGGTGGATCAAGAGTTTTTGCAGCAAGACAGTGGTCATTAATTGCTTTGGATTTTGTCGAGTAAATTGAAAATACTTGTTGCCTCAATTGATAACCTCAAGATATCCAGTCATTCAAAATCTTCAAAGTTGTGTTAAATGAATCCAAATATAAACCTTGAAAGAACTAAGAGACTTTCAGAAGAATGCCATTGTTGCTCTAGGAACGAATTACGAAGCATTTTTAGCTTTTTTTTTTTTTTTTTTTTTTGAGGCAGCTGCTTGAATTGGGGGCAATGATGAAGTTTTGAATCTCCAGATTAAACGACGAGGAATTTTGAGCTTAAATTTTAAAAGAGAATCTGTGCATAAGCAGACAACTTCTTGAAAAAAAAAAAGCAAACTCATATTGGAGAAGGAAATCTCGCTATAAGTTGGGTTGGTATCGCTAGTAAGTGAGTATTGCTGGTATCCTGGTAAGGTGGTATCGCTGGCATTGCTGGCAAGTGAGTATCGTTGTATCGCTGGTAAATTGAGAATCGTTGGTGTCGCTGGTATCTTTGGTAAGTGGTATCGCTGCAAGGGAGTATCGCTAGGAAAACTTGATCTCGCTCATGAGGAGAATCTCGCTCATAAGGATCTCGTTCATGAGGTGAATCTCGCTAGTAGGGTTGTCTTACAATACTTTGGCTCTCCAAAATTTCTTCCATTTAAGTTCAGATTCATATTCCACTCAAATTGGAAATAAATTCAAATTTTATTCCAAATTTCAGTCTAAAGTTTAAGGATATTCTAATTCAAATTTTATCCTAAATTCGAGCCAGCCAAATCGGGTGGTGAGATAGATGTCAAATTCGTCCCAAATTAAGATTTGGCCATATCCCAAATCTTATCAAAATTCAAATGGTTAACCTTGATATTGAATTATGAATAAAATGTCAAGTTAAAATTTGGCTATATTCCAAATTTTATCCTAAATTCGAGTTAAACTTATGTACTGAATTCATAGTTTGACTAACACACCAGTTGAGGTCAAATTCAAGAATAAATATATTTGAATTCCGATCATAACTTCATTTTTTTTCTTTTTTTCAAGATTCACCCACACGTAAGCATGCATAAATCTCAAAAGGGGCATTTGTTGAAGGATAAAATTTTGGACCAATCACAAGTCACCACGTCGTTTGCTAAATTAATAACGAATTTCTAAATCATTAAATTTGGGTCCAATTAGAAGTTGACACATGTCCCGAATTGAATTGAAGACAAGTTTCGATGATGTAGTTGGCTCAATTTGATATTATTATTTGGGTTTAAAGTTCAAACTATAAAAAAAAGTTGAATTGGACCCAAATTTTAGATCAGGCCCAAAACCAACTAATTGGGCCCATGGATTAACCAAGCCCACGAAACCCATCTGAGAACTCTATAAATAGAGAAGTTCTCTTCATTTGTAGGGAGGATTTTTTTTCTACATCCAGAGGACGACACAAAGACTCTTCCAAGACTTCTACTCCAAGCCATCAGAGGATCAGGTACTAGAGATCGAACCACATCGCATCAAATCAACTTCAACATCAACACCAACTCAAGTTTAACTCCACGAAGTTTAATTCCACGAAATACGTTTCTCCAGAAATCTCGTGTGAACATTGAAGATATATATATATATATTTTTATAACATGGTGATAGGAGAAACGAACCTTTGACCTCTAGTTTGATTATACAAGTTTTATGTAAGTTGAATTATGCTCACAAAATTTTAGTATATTATATGATTTTAATTGATAAAACTAAAAAAAAATCTCATGGGGACTCAATTCTCGAACAGAGATCTTGATGAAGAATATCTATGGGGATAAGATGAAAGTGCATCCTTAGTCCTTTTATTGTCATCTTTATCCCCCTATTCATTCTCAACTCCACGAAATTAGCTACAAGAATTGGGTCTTTGTGGAAAAAAATATCTATTTGATATATATTTTTTTAGTTTATTTATTTTCTTAACTTTTAAATTTATTCTCCACATTAATATTCTATGTGCTAAATGAATTATTTCCAATAGATTTTTTATTCAAAGAAAACATTATAAAGTTTCATACTAAAAACAATAATGTAAATGAATCAAACTTGCTTATGAATGTGTGTATACATATATGTGTATAGTTAAACAATTGGACGAGGTTGGACAAGGCGAAGAATCAGGGTTGGGATAGGGAAGTAGGGTGGAGAATATTCCCCATCCCCATTTAGCCATAGAGAGAAAAATCTCCCCGCCCCCTCCCACATTCCCGGCCTAATAGGAGATTTTTCATCCCATTTGGGGCGGGACTCAGCAAGGCTTTGGCCTTGAGGTTAAATGGACGTCACTAATTGTTCATTATGGTATGAAATTTAGCCTTATACATCATGATAGGTGATGAAAATGTATATATAAATACAAAATGGGGTATAGCCACCATGCTATAGTGGTAAAAAGTTTTTTTTCTTTATTCATAAATAATTAAAACATATAATTTTTTAAAACAAAAAATTTATAATTATTTTTTTCAGTGAAAATTTATAATTAAATCTTACCTAAAACTTGTAGAATAGGAAAAATAATTCTTAACTATGTTCAAACAAATCAACCATTTATTTAGTAAAGAAATCTACCAATATAAACATTTAAAAAATACATAGGTTAAGAAAAATAATAAAAAAAAGTACATGCAAGATTTGCAAGGAGCACATAATAGGACAAGAGAAGGGTAGTTTGGGAATTTCGTCTGATTATTCTCAGTCCAAGGGTTACACTACAAAAACCTAACAGCCTTCACAAAATTTTCCCTCTTTCGCTCGCTGCGCTTTGCCCAAACACTCGCCTCCAACTCCACGGATCAGATCCGAAGAGTTTGGCAAACCCTAGCTTCCTTTCTTCAATCTCCATCTCTTTCATCCTCCTCTTTCTTCTCTAACAATCCCCAGGTTTGCTTCATTTATTTTCTCTTTCGATTTTGCTTCCCTTTCTACTTACTGCACTGCACGAATATGGTTGTATGTATGTATGCGCCTTCTTTTACGCTCGAACAACTCTGGCTTTTCTTCCCTTTTGTTTTTGTTTATGTCAGGATTTGTCGCTAATCTCGACTTGTGGTTGTGGGTTGAGTTCTTTATTATTCTATGGTTTCGTTGTGGCTGTGGGTTGTTATTGTTTCTGTAATTTACATGAATCTGTTTTTGCTTGTTTAGACTAGCTCTATTCTTTGCCCTTCCGTATGGAACGTTTGTGTTGTTTAATTCATACATGAATCGTTGTTTATAGCCTCTGCTTCAGGAAAAGGTTAAGCGGTGTCTGGTTATTATTATTATTTTTTTTGATAAAAAAAATATCAGATGTATCTCAACTCCTTTTCCTACATTGAGACAGAAGTTTAATGCTTGTTCTCCTCCTTATATGGATTGCAAGTTTGGCTTTTCTGTTACAAATTTCCTTTCTCAGAATAGCTTTGGACAAATTCATAATGTTGTTCTGTTTATTTATCGAACGGGTTGATGAAATGATTATAATTTTTTTTGTTTGTTGGCCGCATAATTTTGGATATTTTTATCTGTTTGGTCTCTCTGTGCATCTTAGTGTTACCTTTCTGTAGTAATCTCTTATATTTTGCACTATTTTCCACGTACAGCCATGGCAGGTTTAGCTCCAGAAGGAACCCAGTTTGATTCTCGTCAATATGATGCTAAAATGAATGAGATGTAAAGTTCTCTTATTCCTTTTTTCATAATTGGCCCTTCGACTTCTCTTTTTCCCCCCTTCATGTGTATGCACTGACTCAGTTTTACTTTCTTTCTTGATGCAGTCTTTCAGCCGAAGGGCAGGAATTTTTTACCTCATATGATGAAGTTTATGAAAGTTTTGATTCGATGGGGCTGCAAGAAAACCTCCTTAGAGGCATTTATGCCTATGGTAAATATTTATTTGCTTTTTTTTTTTCTCTTTTTGTCTCAATTATTCCTTGTAATTTCCTACTTAATTCCTAGAGATTTCCCCCTTTAAGGTTTTGAGAAACCATCTGCAATTCAACAAAGAGGTATTGTTCCCTTCTGCAAAGGCCTCGATGTGATTCAGCAGGCTCAATCTGGAACTGGGAAGACTGCAACCTTCTGCTCTGGGATACTTCAGCAACTTGATTATGGTTTGATCCAGTGCCAGGCATTAGTTTTGGCGCCGACTAGGGAGCTGGCTCAACAAATTGAGAAGGTTATGAGAGCTCTTGGAGATTATCTTGGTGTTAAGGTTCATGCTTGTGTAGGAGGGACAAGCGTCCGTGAGGATCAACGCATTCTTCAAGCTGGTGTTCACGTAGTAGTTGGAACACCTGGTCGTGTGTTTGACATGTTAAGGAGGCAGTCTCTTCGCCCAGATTGTATTAAGATGTTTGTATTGGATGAAGCTGATGAGATGCTTTCTCGAGGTTTCAAAGATCAGGTGAATTTATTATCTTGATTCAAATATTTCCTTGTTGAACTAGCATTTTCATGATGTTTAAGTAGGCAGGAAGTCGACATGAACATTATATTATTAGGTTCATCAGTGCTGAATTCGTTTCTTGTTTCTCCTGAAAGTCGGAGTTCCTTAGCCTTGCTGTATATTGGTATTTTGTTCTATTCATTTGTTATAGAATTAAAGATTTCTAATTGCTTTCTATGTTGACTGCTTTTTGTGTGGTGGTAGATCTATGACATTTTCCAGCTGTTGCCATCAAAAATTCAAGTAGGTGTATTCTCGGCCACAATGCCACCGGAAGCTTTGGAGATCACTAGGAAATTCATGAACAAGCCTGTCAGAATCTTGGTAAAACGTGATGAGCTTACTTTGGAAGGTATCAAACAATTTTACGTAAATGTTGATAAGGAAGATTGGAAGCTCGAAACTCTGTGTGATCTCTACGAGACTCTGGCTATCACTCAAAGTGTTATCTTCGTTAACACACGTCGTAAGGTCGATTGGCTTACAGACAAGATGAGAAGCCGGGACCATACTGTATCAGCCACCCATGGTGACATGGACCAGAACACTCGAGATATAATCATGCGTGAATTTCGGTCTGGCTCATCTCGTGTTCTTATCACAACTGACTTATTAGCTCGTGGTATTGATGTTCAGCAAGTCTCCCTTGTGATAAATTATGATTTGCCAACCCAACCAGAAAATTACCTTCATCGAATTGGTCGAAGTGGGCGTTTTGGAAGAAAGGGTGTTGCCATCAATTTTGTTACAAGTGATGATGAGAGAATGCTTTTTGATATTCAGAAGTTCTATAATGTGGTCATCGAGGAGCTGCCAGCCAATGTAGCAGATCTCCTATGATGAGGTTTTTGTTTGTTTTTTTTTTTTGGTTTTGTTTTTTTGTTTTTGTTTATAGGGATGGGATTTTCTCTTATCTCTGAATGACACTATTTAGCCTCCCCCCACTGGAACTCTTTTCTATTATCTTCACTTTGTTTTCATATATTAGTTCTGTCAAACTGACATTTTGTTAATGATTTATTGTCTGCTTTCTGTGCAAGATTGAGATTGTGTCAAGTTGCATTTGAAACTCATGAATTTATTAACTTATATTTTTTCCCTTTTCTTTCTGAGGAAGATGCCTTCTGCTGCATGTCAAATTTAGTTCATTTACGAAGAATGGTACTTTTCAAGGGGTTAGATTAGATTTTCATCTCCTATATTTTCACTTTTTCATTTTAGCATTAGAAAACAGTCGGAAATATTTTCAAATATAACAAATGTCATGGCATATATAGTGATGTTTTCAAATATAGAAAAATAAATTGCATATATAGTGATGTTTTGTTATATTTAAAAATAAATTAATTTATTTTTCTATATTTGAAAACAGTCCAATAAATTATATGTTTTATTTAATATCTAAATTGGAGTTTTTCTATTTATTTTACTTTACCAATAGTGATTATTATAATCAATCATAGATGACCCAAATATATTTGTGTATCAGTTGTGTTTTTTTCTTTTTAATATATCATGATGTTAACCAAATTATTAAAGTCTTACATGTATTTATGAAATTATTAAGGTCAATCTCTCACTTGGAGAAATATTAAAGTAAAAATGTCAAAAAGTCAATTTTTATTAAATTTAGGGCTTCTTGTAAATTTGTCAAATTAAGTTTTATAAATTTGTTAAATTACTTTTGCAAAAATGCGAAGAAGAAGTCCAGTCAGCAAATGTCAAAAAAGTAGTTCGAATACATCTAATATATACATGATACACGTTTGATACACATGAACTACTAATACACATATGATACACTTGAACTATTAGTATATACTTGATACATGGCTGATACGTATTTAATAGATATTTGATATATTATTGATACACGGATGAAAATGATTAGTTATTTCAAGTGTTTTAAATTGAAGAGCATTTATGTAAATTAAGACTTGTGATAATTTAGTAATTAAATAGATCTTTAATTAGGGTCCTTTATGTTGGAAAGGGGAGGGGCTATCGCACAAGGAGAGATAGAGAGAATCGCAAAGAACTTATCGATAACAATTGTCTTCTTATTATTCGTGAATGCTCTTGCTCCCTTCCTCTGCTCTACTTTTAAAGGCTAAAAGTGAGTTCAAATGCTAATGACCCAACATTGTAAAGCACAATCGGCTTCTTTCCGTTGTCCTTGAATGCCCTCATAGACTTCAACTCTGCTCCATCATTTTCGCCGTTTATTTTTGACGCCATAGTGCAACTGTTATCCGGCAACTCCACCAAATCCAGATGACCTAGAGATCGAGACTAGAACTTGAGAGTTGGAGAGACGACTTAGAAGAGAGGGAGTCCATGTGTGAAGGGTGTGGGCGAGGATTTTGTTGTTTCTGGAAAAAAAAAAAAAAAAAACCCTAAGTTACCCTTGCAATTCTCTTAATTAGGTTTTCCACCCACTACCATTTTTCTTAAATTTAATAGAAATTATCTAAAGGTAAGTAAGAATAGTATCTGTTAAAAAAAAAAAAAAAAAGGAATAGTATCAAGATAATAGTCCTTTTTAGACAATTAGATCTTCTATAAAATAAACACAACAATCTATATGTTATAGAATTTATATTTCTAAAGTAAAATTTTGAGACATTTGAAGATTCATAGTAATCAATGAAACTATTTGTCTAGATTAATACACTTCAAAGTTTCACCTTTTCCAAATAATAATCATCATTGGTAGCATTAGATTTACCAACTAGCTAGTTTCCATTATTTTACTTCTCCTCCCCGCCATCAAAGAGTAATAATAATTTGTTTGACTATCTATGAAAAATTTTCAAGTATACATCACTTGAAGCATAGGATGACGAAGTTAGGAGAACAAGACTTAGTGAAACAAGAAAGCAGGTTAAAGAGATGAGAGAACTCATTTCAATCGGGTGACCTATTTCGTGGGAATGGTCTATAGGGTTCATAACTACTCTTCTTACTACAGGATGCTTACTTAGCCAACATTTAGATCAAGCTCTACCCAAACTTTCTAGTTTACTCTAGTATTCCCCACTTGTCCGACTGTTGCTGAGCAACTTTTGGATATCTAGTAGACCTCCCCAAAAGGTAATTTTAAATGTGGTCGATTTTTCCTCTTTGGAATCGATTTCGCTACCGCATCTGCTGCTCCCAAGTGTGATTTCTATGTTATGTATGGCTGTGCTTAAGGGCATATCGATTGAAGTAGATTCTTCTTTTTGATCAATCAAAACCCTTTCCCAAATTGTACAAGTTTCTTCTAAAGCATATGACTTTTTGGATGTAGATGATGATATCTATACAAATGGATATTATATATATCGTACAATGAAGTACTGCATGATGTACATATATAGGAATCCAAATATTCCAAATCACTCATGTTATGACCTTCTACATTCTAGGTTTTCCCGTTCCTTCATCAGGCTTATGTTCTTCATGTAGCATTAAGCCTGAATGACTATGAAATTATGCCGATACTTCCACATATTATGGGTAACGTAGGAGACATCTCTATTAGGTAAATTAATGTCTCAGATGGCAAAAGAATCATCGTATCTCCTGAAAGATAGATTATTACGAGCCATACTTAGCATTCAGATATCCACTTCAAAAGAAATCTATCTAAAAGTACCTTTTGATAGTAGGGATCGAGTTATTGATGTGAGATGGATCCATAAAAATGGGATTTGAGTTATAATCCAGAAATGATTCGTGTATATATTTCACAGAAACGTGAAATCAAAGTAGGCGATAAGGTAGCGGGAAGACATGGAAATAAAGGTATTGTTCCAAAAAAATTTGTCTCATCTACACATTCCCCTCTACCCCATAACGTACAATTAGTTAGGACTTTGAAAAAAATGGATAACTTAACTCACTCATAAGAAAAGTCCTTCCCACATCAAGCATTAATATAGTTTTAACGTCTATTTAGAACAGAGAATCATTCAAATTAAGAACATAAGCCCATTACTTTTTATTTCTCTATAATTGGAGCATAGTGCCCCATCCATTTATTCATCGACTGACTTGATCTAACTTTTCTTTTTCCGCATCAAGAATTCAAACAAGGTTTGGCCTAATCTAGTAAGGTAAAAACATTGATACGACATGTTGCTTTTTCCATTCATTTCTTTTAGGATCAGACGTACTTGTTTGGAATTAATTTTTAAGTACTTACAAGAACCTTTTATTTAAGCACTTGAAAAGTCATTCCAAATAAATCTTTAAAAGATCTTACCGAAGAGATTTGACTTCAACATATCTATAAGCAAGTAGGTTGGGTATGAAATTATGATAAAGTGATAATTTTCTTGCTCCTACAAGTATGAGGCTCATACTCAATATTGATCATTTAGTTACATAATTTTTTTTTTTCCAATTAAACTCCAATACATAAACTTCAATTTCATTTCACTTAACCATCAAAGGGTGTTAAGAGAGTACGCCCAAATCACTTGTATCACTTCTCTTCCTCTTTCATCCTAGTCGTTGAGCGAGTCACACACAACTTTCCAACCGAAGCAAATCGTAATGCGGTAGTCTACTTACTGGGACTGTCTCTACATTCCTCACCAGTCAAACTCCAGCAAAATGTCCTTCCAAGATCAACTCTTTACTCCATTAAAGCCGATGCCCTTTTTGCCCCTTAGGGCCACCATCATTGATGGCCACAACCTTAGAACATTCATCAATTGGAATATGTTACCAAAGCCAGCCAATGCCTAAGCTCAACAGACCATCTCATTTCACTGGCTTTCAATGAAACCTTGAGCTGAGGGGCCCTCTTCCTTTATCAAAGAAGAAAAAGAGAGCTATCAATTCAATTGAAGAGAGGATACAGCTGCAACTAGCTAATAATTGAGGGCCACTGGATCAACTTTATTGTACTCTATAGGACTGCAATAATGGAAATGGGTGGTGAGATTGATATCTTAAAAACTCCTCACCCATTTGATGGGCAGTTAGACCCACTTCACTCCATCAATCAATGAACAAGTAGTATCGCTTTTCTTAGTGTTTTGTTTATTACACCTCTTTTCAAAAGTTTCAACATTCTCATTTTCCTTCGCAATCATTTAATTCCTTCTCTAATAAGCAAAATATATGCCGTCATCATAAAATCACACAATAAAACTTATGAGATAAGCTAAAGAAATTTTTCGTCACATTTTTTATCTATTTATTTGGAGTAATTTTTAGTAACATCGTAGTACTTTTTCCCATGTTTAGTACGAGGGGACTAGGAAGGATGCATCTTTGGTGTACTAGATATCGTACCTATGGTAAATATTGGGTAGCCAAGTGTTGAGGGTATAATTGCTGAAAGCATCTAAGTTGTAAACTCACTCCAATGATAAGTGTTCTCCTATTCTGATTTTTTCAGAACATTCAATAACACAGTCGAGACAGCAATGAGTTTTCTAATCCTACAAAAATGAGTAACAGAAATTTTAAAAATTCAAGAGAAAGTTGTTTGTACTAAGATTTTTCTTTTATAAACAATTCTTTAATGTAGTTGTATTCTACCTCATTTAAAATGATGTTAATGAAAGTAGTATTCATACTCCCGCAGCGTTCAAACTTCCAATTAGTTTATTTTCTCTCTCTCATTAAGGAGGAGCTGTTGTAGCCACTCACTTTCATTGGCAATGTTGACTTGATGGAAAGGGTATTTTGTGAGCCTCGATTCAAGTGTTTTCATTTAAATAAGAAGTGACTTGATGACCTATTCCACGTGCCAAAGAGTCAACATTTTGCAGCTCATGCAATTCCCTCAACTGAAGACAAATGGAAATGGCAATCCCTAAATTTATTATTATACGTCTGGATCTTGAACTGCTCCAGTCTAGAGAGAAACCTCAATATTACTTATAAATAGCCATTACCCTCATCTAAAACCAGCATAAAAAGCACACCCACAACCCTTTTTCCTTTTCCCCTTTTCCAATTTAGTCTCTTTGGAGTTTGGGTAATGGAGGATTTCAGATCCAAATCTTGCAGAGAAGGGAAAATGCAGATTGAAAGCTACCATGAAAGCAAGACTGCCCCAACAAATATGCAAGATCTGAGGTCTTACAGTGTCAATTATGCAAGTTCTGTGCAGCAGAATCAATCAAACAAAGAGGTAAAGATGAAGAAAGCCAAAACCAGTAATGGATCTACTTCTAAAAGCTGGAGTTTTAAGGATCCAGAATTGCAGAGGAAGACAAGGGTTGCTGGTTATAAGGTTTATGCTGTGGAAGGGAAGATGAAAGGGTCTCTGAGAAAGAGTTTCAGATGGATCAAGAACACTTACACTCAAGTGGTGTATGGATGGAGGTGATATGTTATAGCAATTTGTTGTGTCAGTTTCTGTTTTGGATCTTGAATTTCCTGAGTATTGTATACTATATGTATGAATCTTGATCTTCCTGTCCCTCAAGTTCGTGAAGAAAAGAAAAATGAAAGTTTGAGTTTTGAATATGCTTTTTTTTCCCCCTCAGATTCCATTGAGTTGTGTAATTGTAATTATGTAATCAGTGGGGGCTCGGTTTACTCTGTTTTTGCTCTTGCTATATATATAATCCCAATAGAAAGAACAAAAGGGTATTTGAAAGGGATCTCTGCAATGACTACAAAGATGATGCAATTGCAATCAGAATTGTTTTCTGCTCAAAATTTGGGGTAAATGGGTTCAGGGAAAAATGGGTTCTTTTTGAAATGATGTTTTTCTTCACAAAATCAATGTTTTCTGATATTTTTCTGCGGAGAGAGAGAGAGAGAGAGATGACAAAGAAGTTACTTTCTCTCTCTCCTTCACCGACACCAAACAAGAGTAGAAGAGTAAGGTGGAATGAATGATTCAGTCAAGAATTGGGAGACAGTTTCACATGACAATTATTGTTATCACGTTTGCTTCTCTCACTGATCGCCAACCTATCAAATCAGGCATTGAAAATTCTTTAGGTTCTCGGTCGGTGTAAAGCAGCGAAATGCCAATCTTAAACTAGCTTAGTGGATAACGCCGTTATCGCCATTTCAGGAGTCGATCGATTCTAACATTCAGGGGTTGATAGTTCGACTCTACCGTTTCAGAGGTGGATAGTTTGATTTTCTGCCCACATTTACATTAAAATAAAAGAGACAAAAACCATTACCAATCATCAAGTCAGCCAGCGAGAGATCTGGCTGAAACTGATGAAATTATGCATAGTTTATTGATCAAATGGTCATAAGAGGATTGGTGAACAGATCAAATTTGACAGCAAAACAAATTATCATATAAATGAATGTGCATATAGATGAAAATATAAAGCTATATATAAATTTCAGATGAATAAAGTGATTGAAACAAAGTTGAATGAGGTGACATAGTCAGTTTTGAATCTCTGAATATGAATAAGGGGATATACAAACAAAGCAAAGGGGGGAAAGAATGGGAACAGCAAGCTTTTAGGGTGGTATCAGCTATTCTACAAGCTCTTAACATTTCAAATTCTTTTTTAAGTTATGATACATACATAAGCTCCGGATGCACATTCTTTTTTGGTATAACGAATGGGGTGGCAATAACCCATTTGCCATAACAAGGAAAAAATTTCAAAAGAAAAGAAAAAGATTCAAATGGCCGGAAACTCTAGGAAAAAAATCCAAAAATTTTGAAGATTTAGGTGGAGATATTTTCATGATATAGCAGTAGTAGTAGCATTTGGAGGCACACCAAGGGAAGAGTGCTTCTTTTGCAGCCTTCCTTTCAACTGTCTGATCTTTGCTTCTACTCTTGCTGTGAATCCTATCTTGGTCTTTTGCCTTGCTTTTGATCTTTCCCTTGTCCACATGTGTGTATCTTCAACATCCTTTCTGTAGTATTTGATTTCTTGGATAATGTGATGATCCATTGGATGGAAGCTTCTTTGGAAGGATATGTGGGCAAGATATGGGAGATTACAGGTAATCGTTACTAAAATTGTGGCTATCCAGTAAACAGGGGCAGGACCTAGTGCTTCGACAAAGATTTTATATGCATTCCCAGAGGATATTATCATTCCATAGAGTAAGATGAACAAATACCACATGGCGATACTACCCCAGACGAGAAGGTGTTGGATCCAGGTGAAATGGCTCATTGTGAGAGCAATCTGGCAATTTACTGCCCATATGATGCAAGTAAACATGGTAGTTCCTACGGCAGTCAGATCTGCTGTTTGGCCACCCGAGCGGAATGCCTGGTCATAGAAGATGATGAGATTGAGGAAAAAAGTAACTAGAGATGAGTAGAGAGCGTTCCCCATCCATCCGAAAATTCGAGGCCAGTCAAAGAACAAGTTTCGAGGTCCTTGCTGATACAGTGCAGGGAACTGCAAAATGGATGATGGTTGGTTAGCATATGAACTTGAACACAAATCAGTTTGCTGATTCATATTTAAAATGCCTGTCTTTACCTGTAGGCACACCTCAGAAGAGACATCTTGCTCAAAAACTCCAAGGGAAATTACAGGCAATGAGGTGAGTATGACGTTAAATGATAGCATGTAGAAATCATCATAAATTGATTGCCCAGAAAATCCCGCATATGCTTCGAAGTAGAATAGCGTTAATCCGAATGCAATATTCTTATAGAAGAAATAGCAAATCTGAAAACGAAAATTACCATGTTAGATCAACTGATAATATATAATTAGTTTGTTGACCCTTGGTTTCTTGGAAGCAAAACTTGCTAAACATGACACGAAGAACATAGAAACAGATTGTCTAACTTTACCATTTGTGCTATCCTCTTGTAGCACCAATGACCATGGACTACCAGAAGCCTTTCAAGAAACCGAAATTGAGCAATAGAGAAATCACTAGCCATCACAGCCTGAAAACATCAGGGGTTAAAAGAGGGGTAGAGATATTTATTTAATAGACAAAGTTTAGAAAGGAGAGTCCTTTGTGCGTACCTGCATACCTTCAACCCCACTGATACCGACACCAATATCGGCCTCTTGAATCATTCCTACATCGTTTGCACCATCACCAATTGCTAAAGTGGTTTTCCCAGTACCTTCTTTCACTAACCTTGTTACCTGCAGAAACACCCCCCAAAGAGGTCAAAGTCGAAATCAGCAATTAACGTCTAAGTTTTCCATTCAAATGAACAGCTTAAGTATGATATAAGAACAGTACTAGAGTATACAATATCGGTTAACCATAGCATGAAAATGGACTTCCTACCAGTGCCTTCTGCTTGGGGGAGACTCGACAGCAAATGACTGATGCACAATCAACAGCGAGTCCAAGGAATTGAAGCTTCATATCATCCTCGAGAGCATAGGTTAGAGTCTTCCCATCAATGATTAAAGCAAATGCAGCATGTGGATCATTTTCCAGCTTGATCATTTGAGAGGCATTGGTGATTTGATTCAAAATATTTTCTTTCATGGCCTGGGGTGTAACAAAAAGCAAAAAGTCCTAATTCATATGAAATCAATTTCCTGTAGGTAGTCTCCTGTGCTCTCTCTCAAAGTATCAAATACCTCTTTACCATCCTGTGCTAAAGAATCTGAGGTTGTTGATATGCAGATCCGCTTCATTCCCTGTCGTAGTAAACTGCATGCATATCTGAAGACAGAAACAGTGTCTTTTGCTTAACACACGTATATATATTTTTGAACATGGCATATATGCTGTAAGAAATGCCTTCAATCAATTAGCAAGACTGACCCTATGTTGATGGCAGTTTCCATCTTATCTCCTGTCAGAACCCAGATCTTAAGACCAGCTTGTGCAAGTTTGTCTATGCATTGGGGCACCTAGAACAAAAATATACAACTAGGATAAATAACATATAATAATAATGTATGACTATACATACTAGTAATGGTTCTAGATAAATAGATATTCTGCTCACCCCATTCTGTAACTTGTCCTCCACAGCAGTAGCACCAACAAGGATTAATTCTCGCTCCATGAGGTCGGATACTCGCTCGAGCATTGCATCTCTATCTCCTCCAATGGACGTCTTAGCCTTCTGAAACTCAGTGTTCCAAGCATTATATTCGGCCTCCTCAAGCTTTCTATAAGCAAGTGCCAGAGTTCGCAGCCCTGCTTCTCCGTATTCATTCAAATGCCTTGTGGTTGCTTCCTCATATGTTCTTCCATTCTTTGATAGTCGATCGAAGATGATACTGCACAATTGAAGCGTAAGAGAATTCAGAATGAAGAAAGGTGTTTCTTGTTCATAAAAAAGGAAAAAGAAAAATCCAGTTTGTAGGCCAGTCTTCCGCCGACAGCACCCAGGCTTTCTCTCACACACTAACTTAAAAGAAGTAGTTGATATCTCTACGAAATTCTCATAAATAATCCGTATGAGCCTCTACTGATGAGACTCACCTATCGGCACCTTTGCAGAGAAGAAGAATCTGGCCCTCCTCGTCCCTAATGATTACAGACATTCTCTTTCTCTTGCTTGTGAAATCCAAAAGATTCAAAATTTTGTATTCCCTGTACGAATTCCAAGAGACATCAGCAATGCATGATACAGAACATTCATGGAAAAATAGGCCTGAGCGACATAATCCTAAAGTTAGTTTACCTTTCGATTACTTGGTCAGGTGAAGGATATCTTTCACGAACAACCAAAGTTGATTGTGTTCTCTTACAAAATTCAAAACCAAACTCTCTTGCTGCAACAAGAAAAGCACCTTCATCCGGGGACTCTGCCTCATATGTATAAACACCAGTCTCCTCATTCAGCTCGGGAATTGCAGTGTGACAAATTGCTAAAATTCGGAAGAATAATAGAAGAACATCATGATTGGGTTCATTCAACCAGTTTCCACCTGTTAGGCGGCTGTCCTCAAAACTAAAATACTTTATAGCAGACTTCGGATCCTTGCCATCACTTGAAGTAATAACAGTCTCCAGTTCGATCTCGGACCCTGCTCTGCTATTTGGCATTGGAGACAGTTGGCTATTCTTTTTCCCTTGGACATCGGAATATTCTTCGTCCTGCTCCTCCAAGTCATATGCCATCTGCCTTGCAGCTGCAAGTTCAACCTCACTAGATTTAACACCATATGCAGTGCCAGCAATGGAACATTTCAGAAAGTCCATCTGGTTGCAAGTCAAAGTGCCTGTTTTGTCAGATAGGATTGTGTCTACCTGACCCAACTCCTCGTTCAAATTTGAAGTTCGAGCTCGAGCTGGATTGCCAGTCTCCTCACAATACATGTTAATATCTTGGTTAATGAAGGAAGCTTGCAGAACCTTAACAACCTCGATGGAAACATATAATGAGATGGGTATCAAATATCCATAAAGTATAAGAGCAGTGATTAAATGTATGAGCCCTGATAAGGTTGGCTTACGAGGGTTGTATAATGGATCATGATCATCACCAGTAGTTCGTAAATACCACCAGTCTGTCATTTGGTACTTTGTTTTCACAGCAAAACCTATTGAGCTGATTGATGATATCAATATAAGGAGAGTAAAAAGGATGTAAATAATTTTGTCCATTTTTCTCTCTATTCTACTTCTTTTCGAAGGAGATTTTGTAGCATTCTGCATGACTTTGCTATCATGTCCAGTAAATATCACAACCCCATAGGCATAAGCTGTATTCCTCAATTTTGAATCTCTGAGAAGAATCTGACTAGGATCAAGAGGATAAATCTGCCGATCATACTCAAAGTTACCTACAAAGGTGTAAAGATTCGGGTTTGGATCTTCACAGTAAATTTTTCCAGTAAAATCTTTGAAAGTTGCATCATCATCCAAAGATAAGGTTACTTCCAAAGATCTCTTCACTTTGAGATTAGTCTCACCATCCAAATTCATCGTTTCTACATAACATATACCGTCCTCATAGCACGATGACAAGAGAAGCAGATCGGCTGGAAAGAACTGATCCTTCTCTACTTTCACTATATCTCCTACTCGAATCTTATGCCATGGTCTGTAACCAAAAACACCTTCCCCTTTGTGGACATTCACTTTCCTGAGATTAACCTTCATATCCTGCACAAATCGACGCCAGTCCTCAAGAGCTTCTTTAGCCATACTGAGCCCAACAACAAATACCAAAGGAGCAATCATGCTCACGGCAGAAAATGGGGCAACTGGTGTGAGCGATAACAATGCAGCCAAAAGAAAGTACAAATTGGCAACCCTCCGGAATTGCTCAAAGAGAGCCTTAGGTACGAAAGAAAGAACATTATACTTGGTCGTGGATATGTAATTCGAGCAGTATTTCAATGGCTTTCTCTCATGGAGTTCAGGTTGATTACAACAGACAGTTCGTGAGAAGCCAGGTCCTGTTAAAGGATTTGACGTGTCAACCTCCCGCGCGCTGTCTGCCCGGAGGCAAGCGAACGTATAGAGATGGCTTCGGCGGATCCTCTCCCTTATCCTCCCCCGTCTCATTGACTCGATTTTCATCTTGAAAGGTATATGATAAGGACACCAATGTCAACACGAAATCCCACCTGTCCTTACTGCAATTTCTCCATTTTCAGCCTAATCACAACCATATAAATGAATTAACAAAGAAATCATCCGTTTGAACAATGGCGCAAATCCACCACTAGCAAACGAATACCTAGACAGGTATAAACATTTTAACAAACATTTGAGCTGCAGTCAAAATTCATCTCACAACCATCAAGGTAAATCACGAAAAAGTAATATAACCTCAAAAAAAAAAAAAAAAAAAAAAAAAAAAAAAAAAAAAAAACAAGAAAAACAAGAAAAATCATGAGAAACTCTAAGAAAATTACAGCCAATGCCCTCGAAACAAAACCATTTTTTTCCCGTAAAAGAAATTACACCCAGCAATCCTTCCCAACAACGTCACAAAACAGAAATGGATCAAAAGAAGACGCTAAAACAACAAAGAACCCAGCTCAACGAATTGAATTCACCTCAAATCTCAATCACCATTGACGGTTCAAACAAACAAAAAAAGGGGGGGAAATCCAATTATTACTAAAAATCAATAATGTGGAGCTGAAACATGGATGCAATCATCACCACAGCCAGATTCCTGAGTCAAGAACGCAAGAAGAATCGAAAACAACAGATTTTGATGAAGACTCAAGCCAAAAAACAGAAACCCAGAAAGCAGAAGCAAGAGAAAGAAGCAATGGTACCTGTGGAAGAATCAAGAGCGAAATCCATCCATAAGCGGTGTGGGGAAAAGAGAGGAAAAGAAAAAAGGAAAAGAATGAAGGTGGAAGTTGCAGATCAAGGTGGAAAAACGAAGAAGAGGAAGAAGAAGAAGAAGAGAGAGAAAGTGTTTCTTTTTTTTTTCAATTGTAGAGAGAGGAAATCTAGAGAAAGACAGAGAAACAGAGAAAAACAGGGTTTTAGGCCAAAAGAGAAAGAAAGAAAAACAAAATGTCCTTTCTCTCTCTTTCTCTCTCTTTCTCTCTGTCTTTCTGTCTCTCTCCTTTTCTTATTTTCTCTCCCTCTCTCTCTACCTTCAACTCTGAACCAATGACACGAAATTCCGGGCCCTCCCCTCTCTATATTTATATATATATATATATATATTATTTTTTTAAAAAAACTATTTTCTTAATTAATTAATTAATTATTTTTTTTATTTTTTATTTTTTTTTGGGGGGAAGGGAGAGGGTTTTTACATGGTGGGTTTTGTTAAAATGACCTGTCAAGTTTTTCAAAGTGGAAGAAAGGCAACTCCAAAGGGGGGGGAGAATCAGTCTCTTCCTTCCCATGCCATTCGGGACCCACGTGATCCTACGTGGCATTTTTTTTTTCTTTTTTCAAACAGTATCAAATTTCTGTTCTCTTCTTCTAATTTGTTTTTATTTTTATTTATTTTTCCTTTTTTTTGATTTGTAATTTTTGTAAATGAAAAAAAAAAATTGCATATACATCTGGAATAAGTGGACTGGACCCACCTAATCTTGGAAAACATGGCAGTTAAACCAAACCTTCCTTAAATTTAGACTCATTGTATTCCCTTATTTATCTACAAATGGTTTTTTGTAACTTTGATTTTGGAGTGATTAATCTTTGCCCTATTATTTATTAAGAATTAGAAGTTTTACCTAAATATGTTTTAAATATTAATAAGAATGTAGTTACCATCGTTTTGTGTGGAATCCCTAGATTATCATCCAATTGTCTGATTCGTTCTCGATGGGGATCTCTTCTACATAAAATTTGTATGCAAATTGAGGTGTACAGGGTGGTGGTTGGCGGGTCGTTCCACTCAAAGGTTAGAGAACCAACTGAGAGAACTCTACATACGAGAAGCTTTTATAGAAATTAAATGTTGGTGCATCTTGGCGCGGGAGGAATTGGCTAGATTATTCTTGATTTGGCTGGCTTTCCAGTCTGTGTTGGGTGTGAAAAAGTGTTGTTGGGGTGGATTGTTACCAACTTGGAGGCTTTTGCAATGATTAGGGCCTTTCAAATTTATTGAACCGGGTTAGTGAATGGTCTTCCCCCTTTCCCCTTTTATTATGGAGTTCGATTGTGTTGATCTAATTAATGTCGTTAATTATGCAGCCAGTAAGTTGTCTGAGTTGTGTGTTTTGATGGAGGAGATTGTCTCATAATCTTAGGTTGCCTGGTGTCTAAGAGCAGTGAATAGGACGACGCACCCACCGTCTTGCTCGTGTAGCATGTCGTTTTTTTAAATCTCTTTTCTTCCTTCTCTGAAGAAGTTGTTGTGGATTCTTTTGGATTACTTGTGTTGATTCTCCTTTGCCATCTACAAGGAGGCTTGTATTTTGGATTCTATTTAACTTATGATACTTCTTTTCAAAAAAGATTAAAAAAAACATTAATATTTTTTTTATCCCAAAGTTATAAGTTGAATTAAAGTTTTAAAGTTTGGTCTCTTTAGTTTTAGAATTTAAAATACTCTATAATGTATACCCATTAATTTTCAAAACTATATTTGTTTACTTCACATGTTTTAAAAAGTTCAAGTTATTAATTGTGTTCTTACAATATAAAACAATCTAAAATTAACTTGTATACTCTTCAAACGATATGGTTAGATTGTGATCCAGTTTTTTTATTTTTTTATTTTTTTTATTTTTAGTTTGAACCATGATTCTTGGAGTTGAAATGATACTCAAAACTTTTATCTATCGAACTATGTTGAGATTAGCGGTGTCATCTTGAGATTAAGTTATAGATTCAATACTGAAAATGTATGAGTAGAGATGTTTAAGGGATGAGGCAGGCCGGGAATGGTAACTCCATCTCTGTGATATTTTCCACTTATTTTCATGGAAATCGGAGAGGGGATTCGATGGAAATTATTCTCCATTTAAAGGGGAAAAAAACCAAAATACAATTAATTTTTTTTTTGAAAAAATAAGTTTAATTTGTAATTTCCAACATAATTTTTATTTAAAGAAAAAAATTATCGAATATTAAAAAAAATAATACTTCATATGTCAAAATATAATTAAAATATAAAGAACGGAGTGGGAACAAGAACAGAAAATATAATCTCTATTTTTCGTTTTCATTTAGTCAACACAGAAAAAATTCATCTTAATCCTTTTCCATTCCATGCCCTCGAATGATAAATAGACATTTCTAAAAAAAAAAACAGATAAAAAATTTCAAAGTAAAAAAGTAAAAACAGAGATGGAAAGTTTACCCTATTGAAAAATTATCAATGGTAAATATGTAAATTGACATGATTAGTTTAGCGACCAAATATTATAATTTAACGAAAGAAAAAGTGAAAGTAATTAGTTTCATTTAATAAAAGTAATCGAACAGATTCTTTATTTTGTTTAGGGGTATAGTCAATTAATGGTAAAGTTATCTATCTGAAAATAAAGAAAATGTTGAATTGGATAATATTTATTTCCACAAATAAGAACAAAAGTAAAAGTCCCTTTCTTTATAGTGTTTATTTGGGATTTCGCCTTTAAAAAAATCCAACATCATGAAGGCTATTATAGTCCAAAAGATCTTCAATTTCATACTTTGGTTTCTTTTCTGTTGTTTTCCTAGGGCATGTGTTTGTTAACATTATTTTTGGATAATTTTTCATTTTTTTATATATTAAATAATTTATTTAGGTTCCGTTTGATAACCATTTTGTTTTTTAAAATTAAGTCTATGGATACTGTTTCCACCTCTAAATTTCTTCCTTTAACCAAATTTTGAGAACTAAAAAGAGTGGCTTTCAAAAAGTTGTTTTTGTTTTAGAAATCCAGCTAAGAATTCGACTTAAAAAAATGTAAATCATGGTAAAAAATGTTGATGAAATAGACTTAATTTCCAAAAAAAAAAACAAAAAACCAAATAATTAACAATCGGAGTCTTAATTATCATAAGGGTTGTTTTCAAACAAAAAAAATCAATCAACTTATTTACAAATATGACAAAATATTACTATCTAACCGTGACAGACTGTGATAGACATGTATACGGTCTATCGTCGATTGATAGACGTCTATTATAATTTATCACTAATAGACAATGACATTTCGCTATACATAAAAATATTTTCAACCATTTTACTATTTAAAAATAATTATTCTTATCATAATTCTTTCATTATTTTAATATATAAGGGTGATAATGAAATTGGCTTGTTTGTTACTATAACAATTAGTTAAAATTGACTTCCATTATCATAATATTTTCACAGTAGTTTAGGTTCACATTCTTGCATATGGTGAATTAGATTTTTTAAAAAAAATTCATTGTATGATACTTGTGGACCTATTTAAATGAACTATTTTTATCCTATACCTAGGTAGGTGAAATTCTCCAACTACCAAGAAAGGGTTAACAAAACAAGAAAACTTTTCAAAATTTTGAAATTCAAATTTATTATAAAAAATTTGAAATTTTTATTAGTTTTATATTTTATATATATTATGAGATATATATTGAAAGCCAAAAAAAAAAAAAAAAAAGTTATTTTCTGAAGACATTTGGAAATTTTGGATATATAGTTGAATAGGACACAACAGCAAGTCATTTCAACATCAAAATTGATAATTAACTTTGCTTCAACCTTACTTGTCTCATTATTTGACAATTCCATTCAACTTAATTTGTAAATGCAAAATCTAGATGCGTTAGGTGGAAATTTGCATCTAGATTTTTTTAAAAAAATTTATTTATTGCAATTTTTTTTTAATGATAATTTGATATTTAAAAATTTTAGAAGTCACTCTTTACTATTGAAATGCCCATTGAAATGAATGTTTATTTAAATACCTATGTCCTTTACAATAATATTTATTCTTAATTATTTTTCATTTTCTTGCCAACCATATGATTTGACTTTCAAAATTTAAATCATTTTAATTACATTCCTAGCATTTTAAAAGTTTCAATATTATTCTCAACATAAGCATTTGACTAAGTCTATAGCATAGTAATGTTTCTAAAATTCAATTAAAAAATTGAAGTATAATAATATTTAAAATGATGGCTTTCAATTAATTGAAATTAATTAGGTTAAACATCCACCTTTTCTTATCCAAATAAGAAAGAAAGAGCTAAGTTGGAAAAATAAAAATGTAATATTTGAATTTTGATTATAAGGAAAAGATTAAATGATAAAGATACCTTACTTATTGGCAAAGTATTATTTTGCCTTTTTCATCATGCCCAATATATTCTCTTCCCTCCTCCTATAAACTTTTTAATAGTATTTATGTTTATATACAATTTTAAATAGGTTAAAAAAAATCATTTTAATCTCTATAATTTTACTTTAATCTCTATACTTATAGGTTAGTATTTGTTCTTCTAATAAAACATAAATTTAGTCACTATTACTGCTTCATTATTAATCTTTTTTCATCTTTTTATATCTTAACATTTTTACCACTAATTTTGAAAACATATTCAAGTACTATATGTTATGACATGAAAATTATTACTATTATTGAACCAAATTTGATAAAAATTAACTTTGAGAAGCAAAATTTAAGATTTACTAAAATTAAAAATTTGAAAGAAAAAAAATAGAGACTAAAATTGAAAAAAAAACTTCAAAGTACATACACCAAAATAGTATTCTAATCCATTTAAATATTACACTAATATTTGATTTTAATATAAAGTAAATGAATATGGGCATTAAAGTTGAATGAATGGGCGATGAAATATTCATTTAATAGTCATATATGTATTAGCTATGATAGTTCCATATTCTGTGATGCAAAGTTGATTGGTTCAATCAAGTAGTGTGAAACAAATATTTAACATTAAAAAAATCAATTAACAAAAACAAAAAAAATTAAAAAAACATCACATCATCTTTCCATGATTGTATTTAAATAATGCTAACTAGCAAGGACTCAATACAAAAGTCTCTTATAAATCAAGACTTTTACAAGTAAAATAAATACATCAAATATTCTCACCACTTATAATGTTAGGTTAAATTGAGGTTTGTTGTCTCTTAACTTTTCATATCACAAATTTAGTCTATGAATTTTTTTTTAAAAAAAAAAATTAAAAATTAAAATATCATTAGACATAAATTTCAAATTTATATTTAATAGAGCAATTATAAAAATGGAAAAAAAATTAATTTACACACCCAACTTGGAGTTGATACGATTTAAATCTCGAATTAGTGATTGTATTACTGAAGTTTGTAAGTGCATCAATTAACACCTATCCTTCAAACTTAGTTCAAAAAATATCGTGCGAAATATATAAGTATTTAAAGTAAACTTCTAATAATAAAGATTACATTTGAAAATCGTTCATACATTCAATTCTTACGTGTGTAGACTTCTTCAAATATCAAATTAATAGAATGATCCATTAAAATTTTCAAATGAAATCTTACTTGAGAGTCTAAATTGATTCATTGATGAAAGTTTAGGAGTTAAGTTTTTCCCATGATGTTCATCCAAAAAGAACCTAGTAAATAGTGTAAACTGATACTCACGAAAGTTCATATAACTCTTAGTTCATGGTTTAAATTTAGAGTATAAATTGATATTGTTCCGAACCTATTAAACACAAAATAAAAAATTCAACGAAGTGATACGAAAAGTTCAAAAACACGAACTTGAAGGTCCAAAAACTAATCTAACCAGAGAAAGACTCAATTATATATTATATGAATAGGAGGAGGAAGTTAGTGGGAGGTGAGGTTATGAAATGGATAAAGATAGGTGAAATTAAATTGGAACCTTGATAGTGGAGCCCCGGGGATTTGAGTTGAAGATTTTAAAATTTGGGGGAACGTGTTTCAGCTTTCAAGATAAGTGGGTGGAAAAAGGGGAAAAGAATATGATTACATTACAAATAATAAAAATACTTAAACTAATTAATAAGTAATTGACATGATAAAAATACTTAACCCATTATATTATTAACACAATCAAAATCCGTCCCATGAGAGTGAGGCAGGTGGAATTGAAGGCAGCACGACAGGAAGGAAGGGGGAAAAATAAAGAAATGGAAGGTGCAGGCCAATTCTAAAATAAAATCCAAATGGTATTTCATTTCAATTATGTTAATGTGAAGATATTGGTAGATAAAGTACAGAGTGTTATGAGGAAAATTCCAAAGGGGGATTTGAGATTCATAGGGCGGCAGGGAAAGAACAAGAGTGGACCATATTGCTTGGCGTTTTATGGAACAACTCTTGTCTTGAAACAATGAAGGGCTGCTTTCTTCGTCTTTTGAATCCCCCACGTGCCATTTCCCCTGCCTGCTCCATTTTTCAATGATTTATGGGTATTAGTTTGAAGATTTCTAATTTCTAAACCCACTCTCAATATATATATGTGTGTGTGTAAGAATTTAAAAATATGGATAGAGGACAGTTGGGATTTTTTTTTTTTTTTTTAAAAAAAAAAAAAAAACAAAGGAACAAGGAAAGAAGGGATCATCACAGCAGTACCCAACGCCAGAATGTAGTGCTCTTTTTTTTTAATATATATTAATTATATAAATATTTATAATTAATATATTTTTAGGATATACATATGATTATATAATATATATATTTATTTGCAAAATTATATCTATATATTTATCGGGGTCAGGGTTGGGGACGGGACAGGGATACCATCCCCGACCGGGGACCCGGTTAGAATCCCCAATTTGACCCCATCCACAATCAAACCGAGGATTCCCCACCCCGATTGGGGTGGGGACCTATGGGGACCCGACCCCACGAGGATTTTTGCCAACCCTACCAACTATCAATGACATCTTCCTCACAAGCTTGTTCAACGTATTAATATGGTCGTGAAGAACCTGCCAAATGAAGAATCTCATATTTCAAAGAACCTTAATCCTCCACAATGACGAAAAGACAGACTCACCCATAGGAGAAAGGTTAACCAAACACTGGAAGAAAGACTTAAACGAAAACCCATCCAAAGGATTATGGCTCCAAACTCTCACATCTCTCCTCCCAAGACGAAAATGGTTACTCTTAAGAAGAGAGGGGAGAGCTACCACGTCCGTCGTTTCCCTGTTGAAAAGAGCACAATAGAACCCAAAGGAAAACGTACCAGAGCTCCCTGTCTACACCAAAAAAATCTATCACAAAATGATTTTAAAAAGAAGATAAGTGATACAACCTAGGAAATAACCCACAGAGAGGTCCCAAACAAAGGCAAGGAACTCTTCCGAGATATCTTTCCAAAGATTCTAGTAGGTGCCTTTAATCCCTTTAACCAACCACTCAAAAGGATGGGGGCCATGTTTACCAACAATAATCTTGTGCCATAGAGAATTGGGCTCAACAGAAAAGCGCCACAACCATTTGGCTAAAAGGGCTTTGTTACGCATCCTAAGGTTCCCAATTTCTAAAGCCCACAAAGAAACCGGTTTTTCAATAACTTCCCATCTAATTAGGTGCGAGCCTTTTCCTTTTCCTTCACCAATTCCTTTCCAAAGAAAGCACAAATCAATCTCTCCAAATGCTTACAAACCTCACCCGAAGCTCTAAAGAGAGAAAAGAATTAAACCGAAATGCCATTCAAAACTGACTTAATCAGATTAAGACGACTTGCTTTAGAAAAGAAACCTTTTTTCCAAGAAGCCAACCTACTAGAAACTTTATCCTCACGGGAACCTGCAAGGAAACACACTTTGAATTATTCCAAAGAGAAATGCCCAAGTAGGAAGAAAGAGGGCTCCCAACCTCGCAACCAATCCACTCAACCCATCTTTTAATCTTATCCTCTTGCTCTTGATACCCAAGACACAATATTTGCCCCTGTTAATCTTCAGACCCAACATCTCCTCGAAGAAGGCCAGAACGTGATTCACATCAAGAACGATTGAAGATGAGGCAAGTTGGATTATTATCAGGTAGGGTCGGTTGAATGGAAGAAATAAATAATACAAAATACTTTTGAACTTTGAGATAAGTTTCAATTATGGTCCTAGACTTTAAAAAAGTTTCGTTAAAACTGTGAAACATTGAAGTTTGTCCCAAAAATATCTTTAGAAAGTTCTATTTTTTTCGTTAAAACAAGTGATAGGGATGATCCTCCAATATTTCTATAATGATATGATATTATCCATTTTCGCATAAACCTTCATGACTTTGCTTTTGGTTTCACCTTGAAACTCATACTAATTGGAGATAATTGTCCTCATTCATATACCTACGTCATTTTCTTATCCAGTGTGGAACTTTGGTCGCATTTCCAACAATAAAGCAAAAATTGACTCGACAACTAATGTATAAAAATTTAAAGGTATAAGTGACATCATTTACAAGATCAGAAATCATTAGGGATCAAATTAAAAACGAAAGAAAACAACAGACATTATATGTCAATTTGAGCCCATCCATTTGAGATATGTATCTAAGAGAAAAGACATTTACTCCCTACCTACTTTAAAGTTGAAGATGCAGAATAATATCTTTGGGAAAATTAAATCACCCTTGGGACACGAGATAAGATTACAACACCCCCCCCCCCCAAAAAAAAAAATAAAATAAATAAATATATATGTGTGTATGGAAAGACAGCATGTGAATGGCGATGTCATGGCGCACAGAATGGATCAAGAAAAAGCCCAACCAATAAAGATAGACAGAGACAGGGGAGTGAACCTAGAGGTCCAATACACAAGAAGCAAGATGTCCAGAAATTAGGCTGTGACCTAGGTCAAATTTTCGGACAGCAAAATTGCCCAATCTAAATAACTCTAATTAGAAAATGGATTTGGGTTAGACAGTTTGAGCTGTTGCCTTATAGAGAACACAAAAGACTGTACACAGGAAAATGCTTCAAAGCTTATTTGCTTATTTTGATACATCGAACTATAACTATAGTGTTCATGAAGAAATGAATGAGGTTGGGACTTGGGTTACGTTGTTTGGCTTTTCTAGGATGTCGAAGTTTTCAAATACACCGAAAAGAGTAGGAACGAGTTCAAAATGCCAATCTATATACAGCTAAGACCTCTAGAGGAGAAAATTTAAGTTCTCAAGATACCAAGGATTCCTTATATCATTCCCGATTTTGTAAGATGTCCCCAAGGCCCAAGGGATCTCAAGATACAAGGGATTCATCCTCTACATAAGAGGAAAACAGAGTGAAAAAATACGACAGATAGCAATCACCAAGCTGAACTGATTCACTTGCATCCCTAAGGACTGCCCTCCCATTTCAGAGGCTGAGAATCTGATCAATGTGCACAGGCTCTAAAAATTTTCCTTATACGGATAAATACAACTAACTATCTGAAGCCATTAAGCATGGTAGAAAACCATGATCCTAAGCCTTGATTCTTGCCCAACTATTTTATGGGAGACTTACAGCAGGTTCGTGGGTAGAGAACACATTAAAACTCCCTACGAAGGATAAGAAGAACAAGGCCTTCCCTGCTTTTGCTTGCCTCAGATTAAGATAACATTGATCATACCAATCGAGTAACACATTCAAGAGGCACTACAAATTCCGTATTGGAAGCCTAAAATATGCGGCCTGAAATTGGATATGTCTTGAACAGGGAGAACTTTCATTATAAATTCCTTTCTTACAAACGCACATGCTCCCCATAAAAATAACTAACTAGAAAAGGAAAACAATCAAGCATAAGGCGTAGGAAATGCAGGTTTTGTTGATCAATATACATATGATGGTAACCACAAGTACATGTAACCACCTTGATGGTATTTCTATGTTGATTACACACTTCAAATAGAATGCGAGACAGGTCAGACATAGTCCAATTTTCATGTCAATCTTCAAACTAAGTTATTTTCCGGCTAACGTTTTCAAATAACTAGGTAGATGGCATGAAGTTGCATCATAAAAGAAACTAAGAATCATTGAAGAAAGCAAACCTTATTACAGCATGGAGTCAACCCCCTCCTTTGCTTTAAAGAAAACTAATGATTGTCGGAATCCTTCTTGGGATGAATTGCTCCTATGAGGGCCTCAACCTCTTCCTTGACTCTTCCAAACACTCCAGGGGCCTTTACTTCATCGGCGGGCGTAGTCTCGTCAATATCATCGCTTCTTCCATGTGTTTCTTTGTGATGCCTTGGTGATTTATTGGAGTGGATCACAGCCTCTATCTCTTCTTTCGCTCTCTCAAAAATATTGGGCGATTTCGCATCTTTTTCTTCTCATAGCACACCAATAGGGGGGAAAAGAGAGATAAATGTCAGTCGCCAAACACCTCGAGCAAAATCAAACTATGAGTCTATAACAGTGAAGCCGTTTCTGATCTAAAGGTCCCCTCATAAACAATTGGAGCAATACCTAAACAACCATAAGTTCGAAATTCATATAATATGAAAATAATTTGCTCTAGAAAACGCAGAAGGAAACGTATCCCTTCAGAAATGACAGAAGATTCCTTTCAACTAAACATAATTGATAATCCCCATTGAATCAATCAATCTTGAAAACCTAAACCATGCTAATGCTTTGAAACCGGACATTGCCTTAGAAATAGCCGCAGTAACCAATCAACGCCAATAATTACTGGAAATACGGGCTGTTAAGTGTTTTCTAGCTCGATACGCAACAATCGCCGACAATAAATCACTGGAAAAGTTGAAAAGCGTTATCAACTGTATGCCACTGGATGATCTTTACTTAATGCAAGCTCATTTTATTTCAGAAACAGCATATTGAACAAACGCACATAACATCAGAGCAATCAAAACAGTAGTTCCTAAAAAGAAGTTGATGAGAACGATAAAGAGATTGAAAGTTTGGAAATACCTGAGGAAGAATCTTTGATCTCAGTCTTTGGCTCCTCCATTCGAACTTTTCCGTGGGATTGATTAACCTGATCTCACTCTTGTATCCGTTCGCTAGCTGGGCTCGACTATCAGTTTCCCCGTTTTCGACGAAACTAACAGACGGTATGTACGTATCGACACAACTCCGACAGCGGGACGGCTTGTTTCGTTCTAACGATATTTTATAAAGCCCAAACTTCGGCCCGAGATTAAACATTTAGGGCCTTGGGCCATTTACCGTCGAAATAAAGGAATTGGGGAAGCACTTTCTAATTTATTATTGTTTTTTTAAAAAAAAAAAAATTAAATTATAAATTTGGTTAGTTGTGAGAAAGTTATGGTTAGTACTTATGCTTCTATAAAAATCTCATAAATATTTTCTATAGTATAATAGGTTATTTATAAAAAATTTTATCAAATCATAAAAATAAAGATGGTAAGGACTAAACTCTAACTTTTAAAATTATAGAGACTAAATTCTATTTTTTTTTTTTCCAAATTGTGGGGACTAGACTTTTTTCGAACAACTTTATTTTTTTTGTTAATATATTGAGTAAATGATAACAAAGAAAACATAAACCAAAGTTAAGAAACATGGTCATTCGAAAAAGAAAATAATACTACCCATGGTGGGTGTTTTTCTAACCAAATCATCGAAAAACTACCATCTATGAATATGGAAAGCTAACTCAAGAGCATCTGAGTTACAACTACAATTAACATGAAAGAACTCATAAACTACAATCTTGAAGCTCACGAATGGAGACAATAAAAGATTGAACGGAATTAATTTCTACCCAAAGAGGAAAGATATATGTCTCAAAAGGTTTGAAAACACCTTCATAGAAAGTGATTGGCTCTTCGAGATCAACTGAACCAACCAAATTTTTTATTAATTTCCAAAGCCAACATAGTATGACCATCAAAATCATGAATAATAGAACTTATACCTACGTTGCCATCAACAAAAGACACATCAACATTCACCATGGAGAAGTGTGGAGGAGGGGACCAACCACTAACATTCTGAATAAATTTTAGAGTAGTAATTGACAAAGTAGAAAAACTATCAAGTATCCAAAGAATTGTTGGGTTGTATGTCATAAAATTCACAGTTTGTAAGATTAAACATATTTTATTTACAATAAAGATGTTATTGAGGTTTATTCAATAAATATGTTATTGAATAAATAAATTGCACTTGTAAAGCCTAAATCTAATAAACCAAGATTCATGGCTATTACATGAGTACTTGGACTTTATGTGGGGACATAGAAATAAATCTAAGTTCGAGTAAATAGCCAGAACGGTCCATAGCATACGAAAAAGATTGGGTACCTTATTCTTGTAACATTATTGGATACGGTCCACTTTGTATTTAGTACAAACGATGTGATCCTAAATCGTTCATGTGGAGACATGCGAGTGGAGGCATCCTATGCAATGAGTTTTTGTAAGATCGGACCAAGAAACAAGTCACTCTTACTTTATAACGTTGTTTACTGTTTTAAGACTGACTATTTCAAAACAATGACCTAGGTAACTCAACCTTAATCCTAAGCTAACTATGAACTCTTGTTTATTTGGAATTATCCTTAGATTTGCATAGGTGAGGGATGGCTTAACAGTGCCGGCTCAATAAGCCTCCCATTTCAGGGATAAGACCGAATAGATAACTGAGGACATAGGGTGCAAGACAAAATTCACTCCTACCCACTTTTAGGGATGGTAGATATGTTGTTTCCTTAAGTACTTATTCTAGGTCTTAAACAAGGAGCCCCACCCTCTCATTGGCTCGAGAAGGACTCGGTTTGGCAATTGGATAACAAACCAATTGTTCATTAGATGATTAGTGGGACTTAAGAAACAATATGTAATCTTGGGGGTAAAACAGTTTTTGACTCAAACGTTATTACGAACAACCTGTGAATGGTTGACTTACTGATTATGGTTATATCGAGCGGACATAAATATATCTATAGTGAGGGGAGTGCAACTACTGGGATTTAGTGGAGTGACCCGATAGTTAAAAGAATTAATTTTAGTTTAAAATTAATTATTATAATTAATTTTACTTCAAAATTAATTAGGTTTTAAATATTATTTATCGAATTAATATTTTGTATTTTTCATTTTAAAAATTTAAATTTTGATTTCAATTAATAAATTTTAATTTAATATAAAATGAAGAATGGAAGAAAGTGGGTAATTCCCACTTTTTCCACATTCTTACACATATTTTTCCACCCAATTATATAGATGTGGTGTCAAAGTATTACAATTTTAGTTTTTTGCATGATATTTTGATAAAAAGGAATTTTGAATTATGAGATGAGGATCATGCATTCTGAAATTGAAAAAGAGAATGAGTTCTCTCAACCTATAGACACCAAACCAGAAGATCCTTTATAATGCCCTTCAATTCCTCATTTTGGATTCCACCACCCAATCTAAGGTCAAAGAGAATAATAGAGAAGATCAAGTGGTGGTCTACAACCATTTGCTGAGGAGAATCAAGTTGGATTTCTTGGATCGAAGAAGTTCTACAAAGGTAACTTCTGAAACCCTCTTTTTATATTATGAGCATGTTGTCTTAGTTGTTAAAATTGATGAATTGGAGTGCTTAATGATTATGTTTGCTTCTGTTTATTGCTTGCTAACTTCAACGATTGGTATCAGAGTATGATTTAAGCACTCGATTCATGGTAATTTTAGCTTGGTGGGTGATTTTCATAGCTTATATGAAAATGATTGCTGATATGGATAATTCCAGTTTTGGCATTTAAATTCTATTCAAGTAAGTGTTAATTATTGTAATTGGCTCTTTGTTTATGGGCCTTAATGTGTGATTACAAGTCTGTAAATTTGTTAGAATCAATAGAGTTTTAATTAGGCTGTAACTGAAAAAAGAAGCAAGAGAGGTCAGCTGCCCACAGAGTGTTGTAACGTCGTTCTTCATCAGCCCGAGGCATTGCAATGTTGGGATGGAGCATTGCAACGTTGCTCAGCGCACACGCAACCCGACCGACGGTTCAAGGAACCTGTTCAGTCGGTTCAGGTCTAGAAGGTCCAATTCAACCCATTTTTGCCGATTCAATCTATTTTGAGAGATTTGGATATCCGGTTCGGGTTGGTTCATGAAGACTATAAGCATTTTGAAGAAGTTTTTAATTATTATTGTAATAATTTAGGCTTTTTACTTGCTCGAAATGGCAAAACTGGTCCATATCAGTATATGTTCAATTGTTTATGCATTGTGAATGTATGATATAATTAAATAAGTTTTGTACGTGCATATAGTATGCCATGTAGATTTAAAATCCCACCATAGGAAGTATAGAGCATGCATTGAAAGTATGTTATAAAGAGTTGTAATATAAAGTATTATATTAAATCCCGAAATGCTTGATGAATGTTATGGATGACCTGTCTATTGTTTTATAATTGTTATAAAAATCAGATTAGATATTTAAAATTCATGACAAAAATAAGATGCATGTTCACATAGATTAACTAATAACAACTTGTTTTAAAAGTTAAAATAGGTCGTTATCTTGTAAAATTTAGTTACAAACTCAACCGGTTTATAATCCTATCTAAGGTTGTAGGTATTTAAGTTGATGGTTTACAGAACACCTCCCACTTAAAGATTATAATCGAATAATTGAGTGTTGTTTACCCGGCTTTTTTAGCATGTATGAGCGGTGTGAGGTTTTAAAACTAGTTTACCACCTAGACATTGTAGGTTAAATATAAAAGTTATGTTTGGAAGATCACCTAGACTTATGTTGTTTATTACCCGGAATATACCTAAGTAAACTTTTATTTAAAAACAAATAAAATACTTCAGTGGGAGATTAATAATATATATGATATGTTATTCTTAGCTCTCACGTCCTTAAGAGTTCACACCGTGAGATCCATGCTCAGCTTTGTGTAAACTATACCTTGACTGCTCTATTTGGAAAGTGTTTGCATGGGTCAATAGCAAGGTGAATAGAGGATGTAGTTCATAGTAAGTGGATGAAGGATATATGTCAACGTGTCCTATGGTCTCTTCCATCAATTTGGACCGTGAGGTTCTTATGTTGCTTCTGTTTGTCAACTTTATGCAACCTAATAGTCGTTTTAGGGCCTCTATCCCCTCGAAGGGTTGTAACTGAAGGAAATCGGATCTGAGATTTCCATGAGCAGTGGAAGAAAGATAATTCCCAATCACAAACATGAATGAACAATACATTTACAGTCGACTTCAAAAAAACTGTTATACAATTCATACAAAAATTACAGCATGAAAACTCAAATAAACAGAGAGCAAACTCTACGTACATTTGAAGATGTGTCTCCACGCTTCGTTGCGCGACCGTTCGAACAATCAGCAACCTCGAATGCTCGATCTATATGACCGTAACACAGAACGAACTCTTCGCACTCGTCCATAATGATCGCCTCGTCACAAACTCCTCAAAACACGAAACAACCTCTACAAACACACGAACAGTCTCCAAAAAACCTTGACGGTGTCGGGTTGAGTATGACACCACCACAAAGCTACCTTGGTATTCTCGGTGTGAGAATCTAGAGGGTGGGCTCTGTTTCGGACTTGGTATGAAAAGCAGACGAAGGAGAAAACACCGATCGCGTACACGACTAGGCAAGTGGAATGATGGTAGAGACCTATCGTATAGGTCGATGCCCAATCATTTAGATAAAGCTAAGTGATCGTATAGCAAAAACTATGCGATCGCTTAGCTAATCGTTTAGCTTGGTCTGTCGTCTACAGACTCTACAAGGTCGTTTACTTTGGGCAAGCGATCGTTTAGCAAAATTATGGCGATCGTTTAGTAAATACTGCACGATCGTTTAGCTTGCCACTGCATGATTGTTTAGCTCGCCCATCCGTCGTTTTAGTAAATTCGTATTTTACTTAACGACTACGTGAGTTTTCTTTTTCTCCGAGAGAAATCTCAAAAACTTTTATACCTTTTTTTAAAAAACTTCTTTTCAAAATAGGAAAACCACTTTCCTTTTAAACTCACGGTTACCATGAATCCAATAACACCCACTCATTTGGTTATTAAAGAAAAAGAATTAATATCCAATAATTAATATTATTATAAATATAAATAATAACCAACTTATCATATTATATTTATAACCTATAGTTTTAAATATTTCATCTCATGAAACATATAAACCATAGTTCTTTTTCCTATTCCATGGTACTTAATGTAAATCTCATTTACATCAATCCTTCACTAGATGTATCTAATACATCATACCGATTATATCAATATATAATCAAAATACCTCTTGTCAATTTGAACATTTCAAATTAACACCAAGAATTGATCCTTAACTGAATCCAATGAGCTACCAAAGGGACTTTATGAACCTGTAGCTCGAAGCTCCAACAGTACGTGAATCACTGACTAAACTCTTTAGTCACGAGATCCACAATCCGTTAACTGTCAGATACTCCACTAAAGACCGACAGCTGAACTCTCCTTACCACAGATATATGATGTGTCCATCTTAACTAATCAGCAGTGCGACAACCCTTCACAGATTGCTCGTAAGTATAACTGGGCCATAACCATTATGCCCTGTAGTTACATTTGTCTCCTTAAGTACCACCGATCCTCTAATGAACATAAGCCACAGTCCTACTATGATTGAGTCTTCTCTTCCAAAGAGAAGTTGTGGCCTATGTTCAAGCCTTGGAATCAGCCCTAAAGGGAGCAATCTCTCTACTTATCCCTACTTCGGGATTAGTTAATTTCATCTTATGGATTGAGTTCCCAACTCCTAAATCAGACAAGTCCCCAAAAAGGTAGGCATGTTGAGTTGGCAATTTGGCCACTCTCACCCATACTAATCAAAGGACCACCTTCAAAGACAGGAGTTCTCAAAACACTCAAGATTGAGGTCGTGTCACCTATGGTCGTTTAGGTGAGATGTAAGTCTCTAGTATTAACGGCGTTATATACAGAGTCTAGTTATCTCGTAGTCCAGGTCTTAACAAACTCTTTGTATAGGACACCCCCGTTTGCACGTCTCCACATGAATGATTAGGATCTACCATCTGTAGTAGTTTACAACACTTGCAAACCTCTACAAAGCGGGTCGTATTCGTAGTGTCACAAGGATCAGGTATCCAACCTTAATCCTTATACTACAGACCTATTTAGATATCACTTAAGGCTCATGATCCACTTGTATATCACATATACATGCTTAAGTTCACATAAGATAACCAAGGAGCTTTGTTTATTGGATATGAGTAAATGTTAGAATTAAATAATACTTATTTTATTCATTAAACAATGTGTATCTTTACAAAACAACGAGACTCCGGGAGAATTAGGACACCAATCCCAACAATCTCCCACTTGTCTTAATAACTCGGGAGACTAATGTACAATACAAAATAAAAATGTATAATATACAATAAACTAAGGCATACCCCAGTATCATCTTCCACTTGCCCTAGACAAGATGTCGTATGTCCCACAGACCCAGACTCTTCAAGTGATCCTCGAACACTTTAGCCGTGAGGGCCTTTGTAAAGGGATCGGCCACGTTGTGCTCCGATGCGATCTTCATGACTATCACATCACCGTGATGCACAATCTACTTGATCAGGTGATATTTTCGTTCTATGTGCTTACCCCGACGATGATTCCGAGGCTCCTTTGAATTTTCCACAGCCTCGCTGTTATCACAATACAGTGTGATCGGCAAATCCATATTTGGAACAATTTCCAAATATGAAAGGAACTCCTCAGCCAAACAGCCTTTTTAGTTGCTTTACAAGCCGCTACGTATACGACTTCCATAGTGGAGTCCGCGATGCATCCTTGGTTGATGCTTCGCCAGACTACAGACCCTCCATTCAGAGTAAACACTAACCCCGATGTCAATTTGCGAGAATCTCTGTCGGTTTGAAAGTCAGAGTCCGTGTATCCTGTAAGAACCAGATCCTTATCTCCATACACAAGCATGTAGTCCTCATTCTCCGAAGATACTTGAGGATCGTCTTAACCGCCGTCTAGTGATCAAATCTTGGATTGGATTGATATCGACTGACAATCCCTACTGGATAGTAAATGTCGGGTCTGGTACACAACATTGCATATATCAAGCTTCCTACAGCAAAAGCATAGGGAATCCGTCTCATCTCCTCAACTTCTTGAGGTGTCTTAGGACATTGATCCTTAGATAGAACGATTCCATGCCTGAAGGGTAACAAACCCCTCTTGGAATCTTGCATCCTGTACCTGACAACATTTGATCAATGTACGATGCCTAAGATAGGGCTAATCGTTTGTTCTTGCGATCCCAAATGATCTGGATCCCGAGAACATACTGTGCCTCACCCAAATCTTTCATTTGGAATTGGGCAGCTAGCCAACTCTTAATGTTAGTCAGATACCCCACATCATTCCCTACGAGTAGAATATCATCCACATACAGTACCAGGAAAGCTACTGAGCTGTTGATGATCTTCTTGTAAACTCAAGGCTCATCGACATTTTGATCAAAGCTAAACGACTTGACAGCAGTGTCAAATATGATGTTCCAAGATCGAGATGCTTGTTTCAGTCCATAAATGGACCTATTAAGCTTGCAAATTCTTTGCTCTTGATCTGGAACTATGAACCTTTCTAGTTGAGTTTTATAGATGGTCTTCTCAAGATTACCATTAAAAAAGGCAGTCTTGACGTCCATTTGCCATATTTCATAATCATAAAATGTGGCTATGGACAGAAGAATCTGGATAGACTTCAGCATGACAATAGGTGAGAAAGTTTCCTCATAGTCAACTCTCTCAACCTGGGTATAACCCTTTGCTACGAGTCTAGCCTCCGAGGTTTGCACCTTTCCATCTACATCTCTCTTTCGCTTATAGATCTACTTACACCTAATAGTTTTTACCCCATCAGGTAGATTAACAACCTCCTAGATGTTATTGAAGTACATAGACTCCATTTCCTGGTTCAGGGCCTTAATCCATTCATCTTTGTCAACATCTTCCATTGCTTTCTTAAAAGACAACGGATCCTCGACCCCATCATTCATACAATGTTTTGGCTTCAGTCAAACCCATGTAGCGATCCAGTGGGTTCATAACCCTCCCACTACGTCGAGACAGTATCAATTCTTGAGTGGTTGACTAGACGTTCCGACCTCAACAACTCTTGTTGCTCTGTTGGCCTGTTCAACAACTCTTATTGAACCCTCAGCAGTCTCAGTCTCACTTGAGATCTCACGTAAAATGAGCTTACTTCGTGGCTTATGATCCCTCATGTGATCTTCTTCCAAGAACATAGCATTAGTGGAAACAAACACTTTGTTCTCACTCGGATCATCGAAGTATCCTCCTCTTGTTTCCTTGGGTAGCCCACAAAGAGGCAAACCTTCGAACGCGGTTCCAACTTCTTTGGGTTAGTCGCTAGCACATGTGCTGGACAACCCTAAATCCTGAAGTGGCGTAAATTACCTCTCCATAACTCAAAAGGTGTTTTAGAAACACTTTTCGAGGGAACGTTGGTCAGGATATAACAAGCAGTCTACACTGTATAACCTCAAAACGAGTCTGAAATATGAGCATAACTCATCATAGACCGAACCATGTCCAACAAGGTTCTGTTTCTCCTTTCTGATACACCATTCTGTTGAGGTGTATCAAGGGCCGAGAGTTGGGATGCAATCCCATGTTCTATCTTATAGTTCTGGAATTGGAGGTCCATATACTCTCCACCACGATCAGATCATAGTGTTTTTATCTTCTTACCTAACAAGTTTTCAACTTCAGCCTTATACTCCTTGCTTGTCAAGGGTTTCAGACTTACGTTGCATTAGGAAGAGATACCAAAACCTTGAATAATCATCTATGAAAGAGATGAAATATTCCTACCCACCTCGAGCTCTAATATTCATCGGACCATAGAGGTCTGAATGTACAAGCTCCAAGGCTTCCTTGGCTCTGTAACCTTTTCCAGTAAAAGGTCGTTTGGTCATCTTGCCTTCGAGGCATGATTCACATACCGACAAGGAGTTTTCTTCAAAACTTTTTAGAAGTTCACTTATCACCAACTTTTCAATCCTATTGAGGTTGATGTGACCTAACCTAAGATGTCAAAAATGGGTGTTTTACTTTGGACAAACCTTTGGTCTTTTAGCTGTTGTTGCCGTACTGAATATTTCAGTGTTGAACAAGGCTTTTATAACTAACGGCCTTAGTACATATAAGTTATTTTCCATTGAACCATAACCAATCTCCATTCCATTCTTGAAAATACACTTTATTCTCAGAAGAGGAGACGGTGTAGCCTTGTTCAATGAGACAAGAAACCAAGATCAAGTTCCTCTTAATATGAGGAACTACAAAAACATTATCCAGTAACAGATAATGTTTCTTATCAACAAATAACTTCAGCCTTCCTACAGCAACAGCTGAAACAACCTCACCAGTACCGAATTAAATAGTCATCTCTTCTTATGGCAACGTTTGCCAGGAACTGAATCCTTGGTAAGAGGAACTGACATGATTGGTAGCACCTGAATCGAAGATCCAGGCAGAATCATCATTCTATACCATACACATCTCCAAGACCAATAAATCATATTTACTATCTCGTTTCCTCTTTGGGAGAGTAGTGGGATGGAGGTCGTTTGCCACGAAATTCATTTCACACGATTCTTTCCACTGTAAGTAATTGGTCATTTTTAAAAGCTTTAAACAGAAATACTAACGATTTGCTGAAAAGAAAAACACATTGACCTATGTTAGGTTTTAAGTAAATACCCGTTGTAAAACAAAACAACATCCAATAAGGTTTTAGCAAAACTAACATGAATCCCGTATGACATCTAGTTTCGTAATAACGCTTCAAAGATTTAGTACAAAATTCGATCAAAGGAGGTTAGTTATCCCTCCTCTGAATTGAGAAGTTCTCAACCAGTCATTAATACTAGAACAACTCTTGTTCCTATTGTTAGCTTTAGGGCTTCAATCAAACCAAGTATTTTGATGATAACAAACTCAGAGTTTTTGTACTAAAATTTTCAGTGTTTCAGAGTTACTATCTTTTAGAGCTTGAAAAGACGATTCCAAGGCAATTTGAATCGCTCAAATCGAAGTTCAAACGAGAAAGTTATAAGCAAAAGAAGATTGAAGAGGAAATCCAATATGGCAATGACACGTGGCACCTTGCTGATGTGGCACACAAACGGTCATTTTTGATGACGTGGTACTCCATCCGGTCACTTTTTTCTGACGTGGCACATGATGTGGCAGTGGCGTGGCGACTGTGGACGAATAAGATAATGACAAGTGGCAGCTGATATTTAAAAAAATAAAAAAAAAAAGAAAAGGAGGAGAAATCGTTAATTGACGTGCGGATCAATAGTATTGCGACACATGGCGCAGTTTAAGATTTTTTCAGCCTTTTCAAATTTGATTTTCTTCCTAAATTGTCATCCTTCAAATCTTTTTTTATTCTTCAAATCTCAATAATTCCAATTTTTCAATTCCTCTCTTAATTACAAATCCTTTCCTTTTCGATTCCAATTTGTGAGCTTTTTTTAGTGCTCAACTTGTGTATTTAGCCTTCAAGAGGTAATATTGTGAGGTTTTCTTTTAATTTTTGGAAATTGTATTAAGGTGTGGGTTCACCTTGGGTTGTGAGAAAAAGAAATTGGTTTGATTTGAACCAGTAAAAAGGATCTTGGGTTTCTCTTTAGCCAAGGAAAAAGAGGGTCGTGTGTCGGTTTGGTCCTCACCTGCAAGAAGATCACTTAGTGAAATACCCAAGAAGGAGTCTTGGAGAGTAGAGTAGGCAATTTGCCGAACCACTATAATTCCCGATGTTTTCTCTTCATCTCTTTCTTTTATTTCTTGTTTTCAAATTTTTTGCTTCTTGTCTTAGTTATTTTTTTAATCTTTCCTAATTGCATGATTTAATTTTTAGTGTGTTATTTACATTTATCCTTGATTAAATTGTCTTTAAATTTTAAGTTATCATAGCTTGCATGATTTAAGTTTTGTCTTGCATAAATTTTCTTTAATCAAATTAGTGGGTTAACTTTATTGAGCATTGTTTGAAGATAAAATTATTTTTTAAAAATTGGTAGTCAACCCTATTCACCCCCCCTCTAGTGTTGCCTTTAGATCCTACTCCTATAACGACAAGCCATCATTGATTTGGCCAAGAGATCATTAACTTACTTAACAATCTCCCGTAAGTGTGACCCACCATTTTAAGTCCTAGAGGTCCGTCCCAAAAGGCCAATCCGAAGGGAAAAAATCCGATTGGGGCAAAACCTAAAGTGACCCTATCCATTTCTGGAGTTCACTTTAATATTGACCAACTGCACAAAACCCATTCGAAGGGGGACGCTTCGAAGGCGACACGAAGGCGTACAAAATGATCTCACGGTGTGAACCAATGACAGAGACCATAGGACATGTTGACACACACCCTTCACCCACTTACTATAAACACTCTCTTCGTTCACCTTGATATTAACTCATGCAAACACCATCCGAAAGGGGATGCAACTTGGACACAACGAGGCCAAGCATGAATCTCACGGCGTGAACATACAGGGAGAAACGTGAGTGGAATCATAGACATATTTGATACGCCTCTTCCTCCCACTGAGTATTTTATAACGTAGGGTTTAGCTTACTTAGAAAAAACAAGGCTAAGGATTTTAAACTAAGTGACTTTTAGGTTTGCCCAAGAGTAACATTTACCTTGGATAGTTAAACAACTTTTGATCATCATCCATTAAACTCTTTAACGAAATCTTTGACCAAATTGTCGCATGCTTGTTGAAAATCTATCTAATTCACCTTTCCAGGTTGGTTCCTAGGTAGGGGTGTTACGTTTTCGTCAACTTAAGAACCCCAACCTAGCCAGAACCCACCTTACACAAAAGGTCCCTTATAGATAGGTTTACAATAAATTTAATCTTTTATTTCAACCAATTTAATCCTATTAAACCGATTTAAAAAGATTAATCTAGGTTACTAACTCTTTAGAACCAATTTAACTTAGGTCTATCTCAATCCAATTTTAAAACCCTTTTAAAAATTTGAGTTCACCCTAAGTCTGCATGCAACTCTGAATTATTGATTTTAGGTCTAATTTCCTTTATAACACTTATAAACGGAAACAATCACAATGCTAAGCTAACACATGCAAGGCATTCATAACGATTATAAACAGTCTAAGTGTCATGCTCAATGCATTGTCCATTCATTAGTACTTCTTTTATATAACATTTATACAAAACCGCAATGAAACAAGCAAAACATGCTTCCATTCACCCTTAGACTATAACACTTATAATAAAAGGATGATGCATGATAATGCTCACTGCATGCAAAATATAACTCTTATATTTCATGAAGCATGCGCATGCTTTCAAGTAACATCTTCATGCTAGATTATAACATTTATAATACATAATGCATGAGTAATTGCATAACCGAAGGTGGGTTTTTAACTATATGACAAAGACTTTGACATATAAGTACCATACATCACATGTATAAGCAATAAAAGTTGATGAACCAGGTGAAATTGCCTTAAAACACAAAAGAAAAGTTAACTATTACAAAGACAAGGAGTCTCTGGTTCAAACAGGCGAACCAGGTCTTGAACCGCTCAGGTAAAGCATCGCTTCCGTGATCGTCTAAGCGACTACGATGCCGCGAAGCACCATCGCTTAAGCGATTGCTTAGCAAGCGCCTCCGTATCGCATACGCACGATCGCATATGTAGTAACTAAGCGATGAAGCTTGCTAACTACACGATCATCTAGCGCGTGCCTTCTACTAAACGACAAGCATCGCATGCTCCCTCTACGATCGTCTACCTCTAGCGCCTATATGATCGGGCAACCAACGCTACGTGATATGGTAAACGATTTACCCCATCACTTAGCATTAGCTAAATGATCATTTAGAATCTACTATACGATCGTCTAGAAATAAATCTAAACCATCGCTTAGTTAAATCCCAAAGATCATTTACCTGAGGCATGATCCGACCAATGCTTGGTCTTCTTCTTCGTTGAGAACTGCATCGCCATGCGTCGAAGCTTCATCACGAACGACTCGATGAACTCAAAACTTTTGAATTACAGACTCAATTGTGATGTTAATTTCGCCCAAAAACACAGGGGTCTTTACAATCAACACTTTGCAATACTGAAAGCTTTAATAAAAAGACAATTTAAACCCGAAACGTTCATCATATTCATCCACAAATGTAGAAAATGGTTAACCACAAATGCAGAAACCCACCGCAACTGAAAAATGCGTTCAATTCAGATCTGTAATTTGGAATATCAGAGAACTTGGCTCTGATACCAATTGAAGGAATCGAATCTGAGATTTCCATGAGCAGCAGTAGAAAGATAATTTCCAATCACAATCATGAATGAACAATACATTTACAGTCGACTTCAAACAAACTTTTATACAATTCATACAGAAATTACAACATGAAAACTCAAATGAACAGAGTGCAAACTCTACGCACATTTGAAGATGCGTTTTCACACTCTGCTGTGCGACCGCTCGAACAATCAGCAACCTCGAATGCTTGATCTACACGACCACAACACAGCACGAACTCTTCGTCCTCGTCCTCAATGATCGCCTCGTCCCCGAACTCCTCAACAACACGAACGGCCTCCACAACACCACGAACGGCCTCCAGAAACCTCGATGGTGTTGAGTTGAGTATGACATCACCAACAAGGCTTCCTTGGTATTCTCGGTGTGAGAATCCAGAGGGTGGGCTCTTTTCGGACTTGATATGAGGCAGACGAAGGAGGAAACACCAATCACGTACATGACTGGACAAGTGGGAGATGGCAGAGACCTATTATATAGGTCGATGCCCAATCGTTTAGATAAAGCTAAGCGATCGTATAACAAAAGCCATGCGATCATTTAGCTCGGTCTACAAACTCTACAAGATCGTTTAATTTGGGCAAGTGATTGTCTAGCAAAACTATACGATCGTTTAGTAAATACTGTCCGATCGTTTTAGCTCGTTCCCAACCGTCGTTTAGTAATTCGTATTTACTTAACGACTACGTGAGTTTCTTTTTTTTTCTCGTGAGAAATCTCAAAAAATTTTATAAACTTTTTTTAAAACTCTTTTTCAAAATAGGAAACCACTTTCCTTTTAGTCACAGTTACCATGAATCCAATAACCACCTACTCATTTGGTTATTAAAGAATAGAATTATTTTATATTTAATATTTTATTAATATAAATGATAACCAACTTGTCATACTATATTTATAACCTATAGTTTTAATATTTCATCTCATGAAACATATAAACCATAATTCTTTTCCTATTCCATGGTACTTAATATAAATCTCATTTACATCAATCCTCTACTAGATGTATCTCATACATCATACCGATTATATCATATATAATTAAAATACCTCTTGTCAATTTGAACATTTCAAATCAACACCAAGAACTTATCCTCAACTGAATCCATTGAGCTACCAAGGGGACCTTATGGACCTGTAGATTCGAAACGGTACGTGAATAACTGACTAAACTCTTTAGTCACAGGATCCACCATCCATTAACTGCCAGGCACTCCACTAAAGACCGACAGCTGAACTCTCCTCACTACAGATATATTATGTGTTCATCTTAACCAATGAGCAGTGCGACAACCCTTTACAGATCGCTCGTAAGTACAACTAGGCCAATAACCGTTATGCTTCTGTAGTTACATCTGTCTCTTTAAGTACCACTGATCCCTCTAATGAACATAAGTCATAGTCCTACTATGATTGAGTCTTCTCTTCTAAAGATAAGTTGTGGCCACTATGTTCAAGCCCCGAAATCAGCCTTTAAGGGAGCAATCTCTCTATTTATCCCTGCTTCGGGAAAGGAGTGAATTCCATCTTGTGGATTGAGTTCCCAGCTCCCAGATCAGACAAGTCCCCAAAAAGGTAGGCATGTTGAGTTGACAATTCGACCACTTTCAACCATACTAATCAAAGGACCGCCTTCAAAGGTAGGAATTCCCAAAACACTCAGGATTGAGGTCGTGTCACCTATGGTCGTTTAGGTGAGATGTAAGTCTCTAGTATCAATGACGTTATATACAAAGTCTAGTCATCTCATGGTCCAGGTCTTATACAAACTCTTTGTATAGAACACACTCGCTCGTACATTTCCACATAAATGGTTAGAATCTACCATCTATAGTAGTTTACAATACTTGCAAACCTCCACAAAGTGGGTCATATCCGTAGTGTCACCAGGATCAGGTATCCCACCTTAATCCTTATACTACAAACTTATTTAGGTTATCACTTAAGGCATGATCCACTTGTATATCACATATACATGCTTAAGTTCACATAAGATAACCAAGAAGCTTTGTTTATTGGATATGAGTAAATGTTAGAATTAAATAACACTTATTTTATTCATTAAACAATGTGTATCTTTATAAAACAACGAGACTCCAGGAGAATTAGAACACCAATCCCAAGAGTAAAATGGGTTTCAGAACAACTCAAACTCCACAAATGGATAGGATTTCTTAGGTTGATTCCCAACCTTGACTCTTCGACTCGGTAGCATTGTCAGGGTCAACCTCTAAAGTCTGAAAAAAATGTTGGGATTGGTGTCCTCATTCTCCCAGAGTCTTGTAGTTTGTAAACAGTTTGTACATATTGTTTATTAATAAAATAAGAGTTATTTTATTTGTATTTACTCATATCCAATAAACTAAGATTTGTGGTTATTGTATGTAAACTTAAGCATGTATGTGAGACATACAAGTAGATCATGCCTTAAGTAATAACTTAAATGGTCTGTAGTATAAGGATAAAGGAGGGATACCTTGTCCTATTGACACTACGGATACGACCCGCTTTGTAGATAATTGCAAGTGTTATAACGTGCTACAAATGGTCTGATACTGACCATTCATGTAGAAACATGCGAGCGGGGGTTTCCTATACAAAGAGTTTTTATTAGACTGAACCACGAAATGATCTTTATATAACATCGTTGATAATTGAGACTTACATTTTAGTAAAACAACCATAAGTGACATGACCTTAATCATAAGTGTTTTAGGAACTCCTGCCTATGAGGGCGGTCTTTCGATTAGTATGGGTGAGAACGGCCAGATTGCCAACTCAATAAGCCTATCTTTTTGGGGATTTGTCTGATTGAGGAGTTAGAAACTTAGTTACACTAGATGGAATTCACTCCTTCTCCGAAGCATGGGTAAGTAGATAAATTGCTCCATTAAGGGCTGATTCTGGGTCTTGAACATAATGGCTACACCCTCTCTTTAGAAGAAAGAACTCAGTCATAGTAGGACTATAACTTATTCTTCATTAGAGGAATCAGTGGTACTTAAGGAGTTAGATGTAACTGCAGGGGCAAAATAGTAAATTGGCCCAACTGTACTTACGAGCTGTTGGGATTGGTGTCCTAATTCTCTCGGAGTCTCGTTGTTTTGTAAAGATACACATTGTTCAATGAATAAAATAAATATTATTTAATTCTAGCATTTACTCATATCCAATAAACAAAGCTATTTGGTTATCTTATGTGAGCTTAAACATGTATATGTGATATACAAGTGGATCATGCCTTAAATGATAACCTAAATCGGTCTGTAGTATAAGGATTAAGGTGGGATACCTGATCCTGGTGACACTACGGATACGGCCCGCTTTGTAGAGGTTTGTAAGTGTTGTAAACTACTACAGATGGTAGATCCTAACCATTTGTGTGGAGACGTGGAGCAGGGGTTTCCTATACAAAGATTTTGTATAAGACATGGACCACGAGATGACTAGACTCTATATATAACGCCATTGATACTAGAGACTTGCATCTCACCTAAACGACCATAGGTGACACGACCTCAATCCTGAGTGTCTTGTGAACTCCTGCCTTTGAGGGCGGTCCTTTGATTAGTATAGGTGAAAGTGGCTAGATTACCAACTCAATATGCCTACCTTTTTGGGGACTTGTCTGATCTGGAAGCTGGGAACTCAATCCACAATATGGAATTCACTCATTTTCCGAAGCAGGGATAAGTAGAGAGATTACTCCCTTAAGAGCTAATTTCGGGGCTTGAACATAATGGCCACAACTTCTCTTTGGAAGAGAAGACTCGGTCATAGTAGGCCTATGATTTATGTTCATTAGAGGGATCAGTGGTACTTAAGGAGACAGATATAACTATAGGGACATAACGGTTATTGGCCCAGCTATACTTATGAGCGATCTGTAAAGGTTTGTCGCACTACTCATTGGTTAAGATGAACACATAATATATCTGTAATGAGGAGAGTTCAACTGTCGGTCTTTAGTGGAGTGCCTGACAGTTAACAGATGGTGGATCCCGTGACTAAAGAGTTTAGTCAGTTATTCATGTACCGTTGGAGCTTCAGATCTACAGGTCCATGAGGTCCCCTTGGTAGCTTGGATTCATGTTGAAGGATCAGTTCTTGGTGTTGATTTGAAATGTTCAAATTGACAAGAGGTATTTTGATTATATGTGATACAATCGGTATGATGTATGAGATACATCTAATGGAGGATTGATGCAAATGAGATTTGCATTAAGTACCATGGAATAGAAAAAGAAACTATGGTTTTTATTTATAGATTTAAAATATTAACTATTAAAGATAATAAATATAGTATGATAAGTTGGTTATCATTTATGTTTATAATACTATTAATTATTAGATAATTAATATTTTTCTTTTAAAATAACCAAAGTAGTGGGTGGTTATTGGATCATGGTAACCGTGAGTATAAAAAGAAAGTGCTTTCCTTTTTGTTTTGTTTTTTTTTTTTTTTTTAAAGAAACTTTTACAAAAAGTTTGAAAAGAATTTGAGTCTTCTCTCATGCGAAAAGAAACTCACAGAAGTCGTCAAGTAAAGACAGATTTACTAAACGACGACTGGGCGAGCTAAACTATTGTGCAGGTGCTAACTAAACGATCGTGCAGTGTTTACTAACGATCGCATAACTTTGCTAGACGATCGCTGGCCCAAGGTAACCGATCGTGTAGAATCGACCGAGCTAGACGATAGAGCTAAATGATCGCATAGCTTTTGTTAGACGATCACATAGTTTTATCTAAACGATTGAACATCGACCTATACGATAGGTCTTCGACTTCTCCTACTTGCCCAGTCGTGTACACGATCGTTGTTTCCTCCGTTCGTCTGCCTTACACCATGTTCATAATTGGTGTGATATATGAGATACATTATTTGGAGGAATTGATAGAAATATGATTTATATCAAGTACCATAAAATAGAAAAAGAATCATGGTTTGTATGTTTCATGAGATGAAATATTAAAACTATAGGTTATAAATATAATATGATAAGTTGATTATCATATTTATTTATAATGTATTAATTATATGATAATTAATTCTTTTTCTCTAATAACTGATTGAGTGGGAGGTTATTGGAAGTTTTATGGTAACCGTGAGATAAAAGAAAAATTGTTTTCCTAAATTTAGAAGTTGCTTAATTCAAAAAGTACTCACGGAAAGAGGCTATTAAGTAAAATTATTTTACTAAGTGATAGCCGTTGAGAGACTACATGATTAGCTAATCGATCACTTAGAGTTGACAATACCATAGTCATTCAGTTGATCATTGCTACACGATCGAGTAGCAAAGTCTATACGATGGGCTTTATTTTACTAACCGATCGAGCACATCGTCTATACGATAGACCAACTTCTTATTTCCCACTTGCTCGATCGTCTATTCAATCGTAGACCTCCAGTCTTTTCCTCAATCCAATATCATACAGAGTCCACAACTCTTGGATTCTCACACCAAGAATACCAAGGTAACACTTGTGGTGGTGTCTTTACTCAGTTCGTGAATCGAGTTGGACTCAATTGGGTTCAAGGAACATTCAGACGATCATTTTGTTCGTGTTCGTTGGTGTTTCTGTTCGTTGCGTCCAAGAGTTGTTGTGGACACATTGGAGATTGATCGGGGGATTCTTGAAGAATGATTCTTCAAAGGTATACATCCTCTTTCCCTTGTATCATTGTATAGCATGCTGTAATTTCTATTTATGCATGACCTGTTAGTTTCCGTTTTTAGACTGTAATTGTTTGTGTTCAATTCGAATGGGATTTGGAACGATCCCTTCTGCTGCTGATGGAAATCCCCGTGTTTGATTTCCTTCAGAAAATGGGGGGTTATACTTACCAAAAATGGTAACTAAATGACTATAGGAATATGAGTTATTATGGAATTAATATTAGTGAAGAATGTCTTGCTTCAGTGAAGGAGTATTTGACTACCCCTCGGTAGCATCTATTCCGACTCACTAAGTATCGTTACAAATGTAATAATGAAATTTGGGTATATTATTACTTTGCTAAAACATGATTGGGTTTAAAAACAATTTACTAATTAGAATTTGCTTATAATTTCATCATGTTGACTTCTTCAAAATCACTTGCTTCCAATAAAAGTAATGGTCTTAATCATTAAACATCAAATATAAATGTAATACTAGCAGATGATGTTTTAAAATTTGTTTTAACAGAGGAATGTTCTCTATCTCCCAACTCACCTACAAATCAAAAGGTTTTGAATGTCATAGATGAGGAAACAAAATAAGCACAATAAAGTAAATATGATTTTCTTGTCATTGAGACATGTTTAGTGGAAAAGATAAATTAACTTGGATATTAGATTCAGGTGCCGCTAACCATATCTGTGCTTTCACTCAGGAAACTAGTTCCTGGAGATGGTTTACAGAAGGCGAAACAACCTTTAAGGTAGGGACCAAAGAGATTGTTTCAGCTAATGCAGTGGGAGATATGAAGTTATTTCTTGATGATAGACTCATTTTACTTGAAAATGCTTATTACATTCCTTCCATGAGAAGGAATTTAATATCTATCTCATGTTTGCTAGAACAGAAGTACAAAGTCTCTTTTGAATATAATGAAGTGTTCATTATTTCAAAAGGTATTAAAATATGTTATGCAAAACTGGAAAATAACTTATATGTATTAAAACCGAAAAACTGTTTTGAATATAGAGATATTTAAAATAGTTGAAACTCAAAACAAAAAACGAAAAATTTCTCCTAATGCCTATCTTAGGCACTTAAGACCGGGTCACATTAATCTCAATGGGATTGGAAGTTGGTTGAGAGTGGACTCCTAAATCAGTTAGAAGACAAATTTTTACCACCATGCGAATCTTGTCTTCAGGGTAAAATGACCAAAAGATTTTTTTGGGGAAAAGGTCAGAGCCAAGGAACCTTTAGAACTAGTACATTCAAACCTTTGTGGTCCGATGAATGTTAAAGCGCGAGGAGGGTATGAATATTTCATCAATTTCGTAGATGATTATTCAAGATATGGCTATGTTGACCTAATAGATCATAAGTCTGAAATCCTTGAAAAGTTCAAGGAATATAAGGCAGAGGTTGAGAAACAATTAGATAAAAAAATCTAAAACACTTCAATCAGATCGAGGTGGTGAGTATATGGACTTAAATTTCCAGGACTATTTGATGAAGCACGAAATTCAATCTCAAATCACTGCACCTGGCACACTCCAACATAATGGTGTAGTAGAAAGGAGAAATAGAACCCTGTTAGACATGGTACATTCGATAATGAGTTATGCTCAGTTGTCTAGTTCTTTTTTAGGATATGCAGTACAGACTGCAGTGTATATTTTGAACACGGTTCCCTTAAAAAGTGTTTCAGAAACACTTTACGAGTTATGGAGAGGACGTAAAGATAGTTTACGTCACTTCAGGATTTGAGGATGTCTAGCACATGTTCTAGTGCAAAACCTAAAGAAATTGGAATGTTGTTCGAAAATATGCCTATTTGTAGGTTATACTAAAGAGACAAAAGTGGTTATTTCTATGATCCTTGGGAAGATAAAGTATTTGTATCGACAAATGTAACATCCCTCGAGGAGGACCACATAAAGAATCATCAACGTCACAGTAAACTAGTATTAAGTGATATGTTCATAAAAATTACAGATAGATCAACAAGAGTTATTGATCAAGTTGGTCATTCAATAAGAGTTGTTGATGAAACTGATATTTCACATCCTTCTCAAAAGTTCAGAATGCCTCGACATAGTGGTGGGGTTGTTCATCAGCTTGACCGTTACATGTGTTTAACGGAAACTCAGATCGTCATACTTGATGATACCTTAGAGGATCTATTGACTTTTAAACAGACAATAGAATATGTGGATAAAGACTAATGGATAAAAGCCATAGACCTTGAAATGGAGTCAATGTACTTCAACTCAGTCTGGAAACTTATAGATTAACCAGAAAGGGTAAAACCTATTGGTTGCATATAGATCTACAAGAGAAAACGAAATCAAACTAGTAAGGTACAGACCTACAAAGCTAGACTTGTGGTAAAAGGGTTTACCCAAAGAGAGGGGGTGGACTACGAAGAAATCTTCTCTCCAGTTGCCATGATCAAGTCTATTAGAATACTCTTATTCATTGCTACTTTTTATGACTGTGAAATCTGGCATATGGACGTCAAGACAACATTTCTAAATGGCTATCTTGAAGAGAGTACCTATATGTTTTAACCAGAGTCAAGACATATAGAACAGGGTCAAGAGAAAAAAGTTAGCAAGCTTAAAAGATCCATTTACGGGTTGAAACAAGTGTCTCGATCCTGGAATATAAGATCTAACACTACGATCAAATATTATGGCTTTGAACAGAATGTTGACGAACCTTGTGCTTATAAAAAGATTGTCAACAGAACTGTAGCTTTTTTTATTTTATATGTTGATGATATTCTACTTATCAGGAATGAGATAGAAGTCCTTGCCGACTTTAAGAGACGCACAATATGTTCTTGGAATCCAAATAGTTTAGAATCACAAGAACAGAATGCTAGCATTATTTCATGCATCTTATAAAGACAAAATGTTGTCAAGATATAAAATGCAAAATTCAAAGAAAGAAATGTTACCTTTCAAACATGAAATTCATTTGTCTCAGGAACAATGTCTTAAAACACCTCAAGAGGTTGAGGTTATGCAACGAGTTTCTTATGCATCAACAGTTGGAAGTTTAATGTATGTCATGTTGTGTACACGCCCTGACATATGCTATGCAGTTGGAATTTTCAACAGATATAAGTCCAGTCCTAGATATGATCATTGGATTGCCATTAAAAACATCGTCAAGTATCTTCAGAGAACGAGGGACTATATGCTCATGTATGGTGCTAAGGATCTGATCCTTACATGATACACTAATTCTAATTTTCAGACTGATGTGGATTCAAGAAAATCAACTTCAGAATCAATATTCACTATGAATAGAGGAGCTATAGTATGGAGAAGTATAAAGCAAAGTTGTATTATTGACTCCACCATGGAAGCAGAATATATAGCTACACGTGAATAAGCCAAAGAAGCAGTATGACTCAGTAAGTTCTTGACTGATTTGGAAGTCTTTCCAAATATACATCTGTCAATCACCCTCTATTGTGATAACAGTAGAGCAGTTACAAATTTCAGAGAACCTAGAAGCCATAAGCACGGAAAACACATCGAGTGCAAGTACCATCTCATCAGAGAGATCGTACACTAAGGAGATGTGATCATCACGTAGATAGCCTTAGAAGATAACTTAGCTGATCCATTTACAAAGGCTGTCATGGCTAAAGTTTTCAAGGGTCACCTAGTTAGACTAGGACTACGAGATAGATAAATCTATGGCAAGCGGAAGAAATACTGGGTATTTGATGCCCTAGTTTATTGTATTTATTCTTTCATATTCAACATTGTATATATTTGTATATTTGTAAACCCACTGGAGATTTAGTCCAAGTGGGAATTTGTTGGGTTGTATGTCCTAAAACTCGCAATTTGTAAGTTAAACATATTCTGTTTGCAATAAAGATGTTGAGGTTTATTCAATAAATTTGTTATTGAATATATAAATTGCACTTGTAAAACCTAAATCTAATAAACTAAGATCTATGGCTATTACATGAGTACTTGGACTTTACGTGGAGACATAGGAATAGATCAAGTTCGAGTAAATGGCTAGAATGGTCCATAGTATACGAAAAAGCTTGGGTACCTTATTCTGGTAATACTATTGGATACGAGCCACTTTGTATTTAGTAAAAACGATGTGATCCTAAATCGTTCATGTGGAGACATGCAAGTGGAAGTGTCCTACGCAATGAGTTTATGTAAGATCGGACCAAGAAATAAGTCACTCTTACTTTATAATGTTGTTTACTATTTTAAGACTGACTATTTCAAAGCGATGACCTAAGTAACTCAACCTTAATCCTAAGCTAACTATGAACTCTTATTTATTTGGGATTATTCTTAGATTTGCAAAGGTGAGGGTTGGTTCAACAGCGTCGACTCAATAAGCCTCCCATTTTAGGAATAGGACTAGATAGATAGTTGGGGACATAGGGTGCAAGACGGAATACACTTATACCTGCTTTTAAGGATAGTAGAGAGGTTGTTCTCTTAAATATTGATTCCAAGTCTCGAACAAGAAGCCTCACCCTCTCATTGGCCCGAAAGGGAATCAGTTTGGTGATTGGATCACAAACCAATTGTTAATTAGAGGATCAGTGGGAATTAAGGAACAAGATGTAATCTCGGGGGTAAAACAGCTTTTGACCTAGCCGTTATTACGAACAACCTGTGAAGGGTTGACTTACTGATTATGGTTATATCGAGTGGATAGAAATATTCTCTAGAGATGGGAGTGCAACTACTGGGCTTTAGTAGAATGACCCGGTAGTTAACAAATGTTGGTTAATTAGGTTAAAGAGTTTAGTTGGTTAATCTCGAATCGTTGGAGCCCATGATTTGTAGGTCCATTAGGTCCTCTTACTAGCTCACAAACGGATTAAACCTTAGAATAACGTGATGAGAGAATTTGAATCGTTCAAATTCAAATCGAGAGAATTAGTAATTATATACGATATAATTACACATTTAACTATCGAATTAAACAAAATTGAAGAATCGGATAATATTTAAATATGATTTAAATATTATTTAGATGAATAGGGATTCATGTTTAGAATAGGTGTTATATTAATTTAATATTTGACATTAAATTAATATTATTAATTTAATTATTTAATTTAGAATTAATTTTAGTTTAAAATTAATTATTATAATTAATTTCACTTTAAAATTAATTATTAGAATTAATTTCACAATAAAATTAATTGGATTTTAAATATTAATATAGAATTAATATTTTATTATTTTTCATTTTAAAAATTTGAAATTTGATTTCAAATTAATAATTCAATTTTAAAATTAAAATTCAATTTAATATAAAATGAAGAATGGAAGAAAGTGGGTAATTCCAACTTCTTCCACATTCTTACATCTATTTTTCCACCCAATTATATGGATATGGTGTCAAATTATTACAATTTTAGTTTTTTGCATGACAATTTGATAAAAAGGAGTTTTGAATTATGAGATGAGGATTATGCAATTATGAAATTGTAAGAGAGAATGAGTTCTATCAAACTATAGACACCAAACCAGAAGATCCTTTCTAATGTCCTTCAATTCCAACTCATTTTGGATTCCACCACCCAATCTAAGGTCCAAGAGAATAGTAGGGAAGATCAAGTGGTGGTCTATAACCATTTGCTAAGGAGAATGAAGCTAGATTCGTGGATTGAAGAAGTTCTTCAAAGATAACTTCTGAAACCATCTTTTTATCTTATGAGCATGTTGTCTTAGTTACTAAAATTGATGAATTAGAGAGCTTAATGATTCTTTTTGCTTCCGTTTATTGCTTGCTAACTCCAACAAGATTGACTTGTAATATAAATGTTCCACCATATTTAGAGAGGAGCTATAAATACCTAGATTTATGTCTATTTAGTTTCTAAAATTAAAAAATTAATGAGTCGATGAACTTGTAATATTGTATCAAATGGATTTTTTTATTTTTAAAAAGTGTTTAATGTAGATACAAATTCAAACTTATTGACTGATCTATAAAATATCAATTTTATGAGTTCATTTGTGAGTAACATACAAAATCCAAAATTCAAGAAGAAAGATTTAAATAATCCATTGTCTCATGTGTCAAGAGGCCATAATCTTGTCTCTCAATCTCATTGAAATGCTTAAAATGTAATTTAGCTCGAAGACCTCCCTCTTTTGATAAAGTAATTAGGTTAAACCTTTAATCTTAAGGTCGATAGTGTTGGGATTTGTGCCCTAAAGTCTTGTGTTCAGTAGTTTGTAAATAACTTTATACGAATACTTGTGATGTATAATATAAATGATATTTACTTCACTACTTGGCTTTGCACATTTAGATTTTACCACAAACCAATAAACATAAAATCCCTGGTTATGTGTATATGACTCAAGCATGTATGTGGTGATATATAAATGGATCATGTCTTGAGTGATAACCAAAATGGTCTGTAGTATATGGATCTAGGAGGGAAACCTTATCCTAGTAACGCTACGGATGCGACCCGCTTTGTGGAATGGTCATGTGACTTGTCATAGATGGTTTGATCCTGATCATTCGTGTAAGGGACTTGCAAGCGGAGGCATCCTATACAAAGAGTTTGTATAAAACCTGACCACGAAGTGTTAACATCTCATAACACCGTTCATAACTGAGACTTCACTTCACTAGGATGACCATAGATAACATGACCTCAATCCTGAGTGAGTTATAAACTCCTGCCATTGAGGGTTGTCCTTTGATTTGCATGGGTGCGAGTGGCCAGAACGCTGACTCAAACCTACCATTATGGGGATTCGTCTGATTTGGGAGTTGGGAACTCAGCTACACAAGATAGAATTCACTCCTTCCCCGAGGCAGGGGCAAGTAGATAGATAGCTCCCTTAAGGGCTGATTCCAGGGCTTGAACAATGTGACACCATGCACCTTCTTATGGCCCAAGAGGTGTTCACACATAGTAGGACTATGTTGTAGTTCATTAGAGAGATCAGTGGTACTTAAGGAGGAAGATGTAATTACAGGGGCAAAATGGTAAATTGGCCTACGTTAATTACGAGCATCTGTGAAGGGTCATCGTACTGATGATTGGTTATATCCAATGGACATAGAAATATATCTATGGCAAGAAGAGTTCAACTAGGTCTTTAGTGGAATGCCTGGAAGTTAACGGATGGTGGATATCGTGACTAAAGAGTTTAGTCAACTATTCATGTACCGTTGGAGCTTCGAGCCATAGGTCCATAAGGTCCCCTTGGTAGCTTGGATACAAGTTGAGAGTCATTTTTTGGGTCAATTTAAAATGTTCAAATTGACAAGAGGGAGTTCGATTATATATGATATAATTGAATGAGTTAATTAAATATGATATAATTAACTTTATGTATGAGATACATTAATTTGGAGGAAAATAGATATAAATATGATTTATATCTAGTAGGGAAAAAATATTATAATTAATATTTGAATATTAATTTATAAGTTATGAATGTGATAAGATCACATTAATTGGACGGTTATAAAGGAAATGGGAAGGCGCCTCTTTGTTTAAAATAATGGATGAGTGCATTATAAATAGCCAAACGGTATGTTGATCTCAGGGTGCCAGATATTGTGAAAAAGATAGTGTCATCGTTTAGAAAATCAGTGCCTATACGATAGGGACTGCACGATCGCTTACATATACGATATTGCTAAGCGATCACATACCGATTACACCGTCGCGTGCTATTACCTAAATGATCGTTTACCTTTTTCTTAAGCGATCGTTCAGCTCCCGGTATTTACTAAACGATCATATAGACGATCGCTTAGTTTTTCATACGCGATCGTTTTGGACGATCGCTCACCCTTTTCCTACACGATCGTTTAGACGATCGTTTACCTTTTCCTACACGATCGTATAGACGATCACTTACTTTTGCTACACGATCGTATACTTTACCTAAACGATCAAGAATATTGTCTATGCGATAGAAGACCACATCTCCCACTTGCTTGATCGTTGTGTACGGTCTCTCTTCCTTCTTCCCTCTACCAAATCCGAACAAAGCCCACACTTTGGATTCTCACTCCAAGAATACTGAGGGCTCTAAGTGGTGTTGTCTTCTCTGATTCCTTCTGTCTGAGTGGTGATTGTTCGAGGTAGGCAGTTGGGCTTCAGACTCGCTGTGAAGAAAAAATCTTCATCTGGTATGATTTCTTGATCCCCTTTGCATTATGAAAGTATGTTTGAATGTATATGCGGTAATTATTTCACAATGAATTGGAAAGATCCGCTTCCGCTCGTAAGTACTCTTTAATAAGAGTTCCTTCAGATAGTACATGTTTGATCTTAGTTGAGCTATGCTCATTTAGACGACGAATTTTGTTTTCGTGATTTTTATAAAATAAAATCTTTAAGGGCCTGTTTGGTCCCAATAATGGAGTGGGCTATAATAGTCCACTTCATGTTTGGGGCTCAAACTATTTTTAGTTGGAGCTTTAATATTATCTTCAAAATTAACCCTAGGGAACATTGTTCCTAACCCCACAATTTCTGTCATTTCACTATTTGCAACATCTTCTATCTTCTCCCTCATCTCTTTTGTCTCCTTTCTTGTTCGATCGAACAAAATACTCAGATTAATAATTTTCTTTATTCTTTCTTTATTTCTCTGTCTTCAGATCTGGTTTCGCGTTTCTTCATCATCGTCAGTTTCATTATCGTCGAAACCAGATCTGAATCCTTAGATCTATAGATCTAGCCCTTCATAGATCTACAAATCTACGTTTATGGTGCTACTCTTCTTGCATATTTTTCTCTAGACTCTTCACAGATCTATAGATCTACAAATCTGGATTCGTATCTCTTCCCATTGCCACTCCAAACAATCTCTCTTCCACTGCTTCAAACTTTTGATTCCATTTTCTGCTTTATTCAATATTCTCACTATGTCGAAACAGGCCCTAATTTGTTTGGTTAAGGGACGATTGTGCTTTGTGGGGGTGAAGGTTATCATCTGGAGAGTGGTAGGGTGTGAAGGACGAGTTTTGGAGCTTGGTAGGACGAAGGCCGAAGGTAATCTTCTTTTTCCCTTTTCCAACCGATGATGAGGTTTTTTTTTTCAATTTTTGCTCAAAATTTTGTAAATTATGCGCTATGTTTGTCCAATGTTGTCCACTATTTTTTTTATGTTCATTGTTTTGCTCAAAAATGTTTTGCTTTGAAAATATGCTTTGTATTTCGTTTCATGTTCATTATTTTGCTATTATTGTCTCTGTTTGTTCATTATTTGTCCATTTTATAAATTATAAAAAAAATATATAGAAACATGTGTTTTGGGCTACTGGGTATTTTTAGGTTGATTCTATAGGGTATTTGATGGATTTTGCTAATTTTGATTAGGTTATTTGATGAATTTGATGAATTTTGGTAATTTTGATTAGGTTATTTTTCATTATATTGATGAAGAATGATGGTTTTTCTCTCCGCAGCATCCATTGTTTGTCCATTTTGGTCACTATCTGTTAATTATTTGTTACTTTTGGCCTCTGTTTGTCCATTGGTTGGCCATTTCTGTAAATTTTGGTATCTGTTTGTCCATTGTTTGTTCATTTCAGTTTTTGTTTGTCCATTGTTGGTCCATTTTATAACTTTTGGCCTTTGTTTGACCATTGTTTATTGTATATTGATTGACAGTGGTTGTTAGATATTGTTTTTAAAGAACTCTTATTGAAGAAAACCAGTGAGCGGAAGCAAAATCTTTCCAAGCCGATTGTGAAAGAATTAAACGCATTCACAAACATACAGGAACAGTTATGCATCTTAAACAAAATTATAGCATATTTTCTTAATTAAAAATACCAAGAATGAGAAACATACCTTTGAAGAACACTTCTTCTGCAAATCTCTCACTCTCGTGAAGAATTGGATAACAACCTCTCGCTATCGTTCAGATCGCCTAGCCAATCGTCTAGTAATCACGAACAGTCTTCTCCTTGAACAAACACCCTTCAACACAACCACTCGACAACCTTGGTATTTTCGGAGTGAGAATCCAGGAGGTGTTGGCTCTGTGTGAATTTGGTAGAGGGATAGAAGAAGGAAACGATCGTACTACACGATCAAGCAAGTGGGAGAATATTTTGTCTATACAATAGACTGAGAAGGCTTGATCATTTAGTAAATATCACTAGTACACGATCATTTAGTAAATCTCGCTCTACACGATAGTTTAGTCTCTCAATTGTTTAGTAAATCTTTCGCTGTCGTTTAGTCTCTCGTAAGGGCTATCGGGTAGGCTCTCATGAATAAACGATTAATGATTCACTAATTAAGCAATCTCTTAACAAAATAAAAACACTTTTCATTTTATCCTTTAGTTATCCAAAACTAAAAAATAACCTCCCACCTTTACGGTTAATGGAGAAAATAACCAACCACAATTATTAATATAATTGTTTAATTATAAATAAATATAATAACTAACTTATCAAATCATATTTATAACCTATAGTTTTAATACCACATCATATGTAATATTTAAACTATAGTTCTTTTTTTCTTTAATTAATATAAATCATATTTATATCAAATTCCTCTAATTAGTGTATCTTATACATCATATCAATTATATTACATATAATTGAACCAATTTAATTATACCATATATAATTAAACCCCCTCTTGTTAATTTGAACACTTCAAGCTAACCCAAAAACTGATTCTCAACTTGAATCCATTGAGCTACCAAAGAGACTTTATGGACCTGTAGCTTGAAGCTCCAACGGTACGTGAATAACTGACTAAACTCTTTAGTCACAAGATCCACCATCCGTGTGTCCATTGGATATAACCAATCAACAGTACGATAACCCTTCACAGATCGCTTGTAAGTACAGCTGGGCCAATTTATCGTTTTACCCCTATAGTTACATCTAACTCCTTAAGTACCATTGATTCCTCTAATGAACAATACATCATAGTCCTACTATGAGTGAACACCTCTCGGGGCATGAGAAAGTGTGTGGTGTCACATCGTTCAAGTCCCGAAATAGCCCTTAAGGAAGCAATCTATCTACTTACCCCTGCTTCGAGGAAGGAGTGAATTCCATCTTGTGTAGCTGAGTTTTCAGTTCCCCAATCACGAATCCCCAAAGTGGTAAGTTTGAGTAGGAAATCTGGCCACTCGCACCTATGCAAATCAAAGGATCGCCCTCATAGGTAGGAGTTCCCAACTCACTCAGGATTAAGATCATGTTACCTATGGTCATCCTAGTGAAATGAAAGTCTCTGTCATGAACGGCGTTATATAACGAGACTAAATATTTCGTGGTTTGGTCTTATACAAACTTCTTTGTATAGGACACCCCCGCTCGCATGTTTCCACATGAATGATGAGGATCAGACCATCTGTAACACTTTACAACACTTGTAACATCTACAAAGTAGATCGCATCCGTAGTGTCACCAAGATAAGGTATTCCTCCTTTATCCATATACTACAGACTATTTAAGTTATCACTTAAGGCATGATCCACTTGTATGCCTCCATATACATGCTTAAGTTACAACGATAACCAGGGATCTTAGTTTATTGGTATATGGTAAATGCAATTAAAATATCCTATATTTCATAGACAATAGTGAAGAAAATATCTCATATTATTACATCACAAGCGTTTGTTCATACAGGTGTTTACAAACTACAAGACCCTACGAGATTAGGGCATTACTGTATTCATCATTAGCATATCCCCTGTTTTTAGAATGATTTATTGTATATTGATTGACAGTTGTTGATAGGTATTGTTTATTATATTCACCATTGCCATATCCCTTTTTAAGGATAGTTTATTATATATTTATTGACAATGGTTGTTAGTTATTATTTATTGGGTATTTTTTTTTTTGTCAAAATCATTTACTTTTATTTATATATAGATCTCACTTAAAAATTTTCATAGGCGAGTAGTTCACACAACTATATATACGTGTCTCACTTCACTTCAACTTTAGGCCAAACCCATTCCATCTACTTGCTTAATGTAATTGGTATGTCATTTCTTGTCTCCAATATTTTCTTATCCTATGTTTGATTTCAAAAGACCATGAACTTCTTTGCATCTTTTGGTTTCTATTGTCTCTATTGTTCGTCCCTAATTTTCAATTCTTCTTCCTTGAATGAAATAATTTACTATTGTTTGTCTCTGATTTAAAATTAATTGTTGGTCGTTCTACCTTCATTGTTGATTTCTCATTTACCATTATTCATGATATTATCTGAAATTCAAGTTTCAATGAATGAATTTCATAACTGTGAGACTGGACCCTATTCCATTCTTTTTTTCTTTTTTTTTTTTTTGCACTTTATAATATGGTCTCACTTGCCTTTAACTATAAAGACAAACACATTCCATCTATTTCATAAATGCAACTGGTATGTCTTCTCCCTCTTTATCCAACATTTTTTCATCACCGGTGTTGACTAGTGCCTCCCTGTTATAACTTCTTTCATATAGTACTAATGTTCTTTGTTGTAACTGATCGAAAAAACATGCATATAACGGAAGCAAAAAGAATCAATAAGCACTATAATTACACTTAATTTGAGTTTAAAAGCATGCATAAAACTGTTCTATAAAAAAAGGGTTTCAAGATATATACCTTTGTAGAAACTCTTCAAGTCTTTGTTGAAATCCACAAATTTGACCTTTAAATCAGTAGTAGACTACCAAAAGAGTCTTCTCTACTATTCTCAGCCTTGGATTGAGTGGTGGAAACTCTCAATTAAGCTAGAGTTAAAAGGGTTTAAGAGAGTGATGAGAGTAAAAGGAAAAATTCAGAATTTCTCACTAATTTTCCAGATAAATTCGGAAAAAATGAAGCTTTTATCAAGCTCAATCATGCAAGCACCACACTCATCCAACAAAGTGACACTTTAAATTGCATTAAGTGAGTGGCCTAGGTGTCAAAGATTGGAAAACTCCACTAAAAACCTAAATGTAGGACTTTTCCACTTAAAAATTAAAATCATTTTTTATTTAAATTTATTTAAATAATAAACTCAATTTCTAAATTTTGAATTTATTAAATTTGAAAATAATTTTATTTAAATAATTAATTAAACTAATTTAATTAATTAATTAAATAACAATAACTTAATATCAAATATTAAATTAATAAAATACCTAATTTAAACATGAATAATATTCATGTACAATATTTAAATACTTTAAACTCTCTAATTTACATTTAGTTTCAATAAATTAAAATGTTTAATTATATCAAATATAATTATCCAAACCCTAAAATTGAATTTGAACATTTCAAATTCAAAACCCTAATTTCGAATTTTGAACACTTCAAATTTTGCTTAATTTTCTAATCCATGGTGTAAAGTTTTATGAGCTAGTAGAAGAATGTTATGAACCTACAGATCATGAGCTCCAAAGATTTGAGATTAATCAATTAAACTCTTTAACCCGATTCAATCAATATTCGTTAACTACCAAGACATACCACTATAGCTCGATGATTGCATTCTCCTCACTGTAGATATATTTCTGTCCACTTGATTTAACCATAATTTGTAAGTCGATCCTTCACAGGTGTTCGTATTTACAACTGGGTTAAAATTACCGTTTTACCCCTGATCCTCTATTGAACAATTGCTCCTTAAGCTCCCATTGATCCTCTATTGAACAATTGGTTTATAGTCCAACTAATAAACCATGTCCCTCTCGACCATGAGAGGGCGGGGCCTCTTTATTCAAGACCAGGAATCAATACTTAAGGGAACAACCTATCTACTAACCCTAAAACGGGTAGGAGTGAATTTCATCTTGCATGATCATGTCCCAAACTATCTATCCGGTCTTATCCCCAAAATGGGAGGCTTGTTGAACAGTGTTGTTGAACTACTATCACGTATGCAGATCAAAGGATAATCTCGCATAAGCATGAATTTATAGTTAGCTCAGGATTAAAATTGAGTTACCTTAGGTCGTTGAATTGAAATAGTCAGTTTTAACAGTAAACAGTCGTTATAAAGAAAAAAGGGACTATTTTGTGGTCCGGTCTTATACAAAACTCTTTTGCATAGGACGCCCCTACTCGTATGTCTCTAAAGGAACTCTAAAATTAGAGAACTAGTGAGCGGAAATAGATCGTTCCAAACTCCATTGTGAAAGAACATAAACATTTACAGTCATACAGAAATAGTTATGCATAAAGATAAATTACAGCATGCTTCTTAACAAACATACAAGGGATCGAGTAAACAATACATTTGAAGAATCCTTTCTTCACATATTTTCTCGATCAATCACCAACGCATCCAACAGCACAAACTGGAAAAACCTCGATCACCAGCGAGTACAACTCGATCCTCGATCCTCAAACAGAACTGGACACCACCACTTGATTACCTTGGTATTCTCGGTGTGAGAATCCAGGAGTTGTGGACTCTGTTTAATTTTGGAGATGGAGGAAGTACAAGAAGTAAGTGATCCAGTAAATAATAGAACGATCGTGCAGAAGATTCAATCTATCACATAGACTCGATCCTCGATCGTGTAGTAAGCAAGTTCTATCGTATAAAAAACTCGATAACTATCGTTTACTCTCTCAACAAGCTATCGTACAACTTGGTCTTTTTGCATGGAGCGTTTTGCCATTCAATAATGAAAAACTATTTTTTATCTTTATCCCTCAATTGCCATAAACCGTCTAAAAACCACTCACTAAGGTAGTTATTGGAGAAAAAGAAAATTAATTATCTCATAATTAATAATTTATAAATAAATACAATATCTAACTTATCATATTATATTTATAACCTATAGTTTTAATATTGCATCATATGCAACATATAAACCATAATTCTTTTTCTCTTTTATGCATTTAATATAAACCATATTTATATTAATTCCTCTAATCGAATAACGTATTAAATACATCAAATCAATTATATCATATATAATTAAATTCTCTCTTGTTAATTTGAACATTTCAAACTAACCCAAAAACTGATTCTCAATATAAATCCATTGAGCTATCAAGGGGATCTTATGGACCTATAGCTTGAAGCTCCAACCAACGGTACATGAATAACTTACTAAACTCTTTAATCACGATATCCACCATCCGTTAACTACTGGGCACTCCACTAAAGACTGAAAGTTGCACTATTCGTACTATAGATATATTTTTGTATCCATTGGATATAACCAATCAACAGTACGATGGTCCTTCATAAATTGCTCGTAAGTATAGTTGGGCGAATTTACCGTTTTGTCCCTGTAGTTACATTAACTCCTTAAGTACCACTGATTCCTCTAATGAACAATAAATCATAGTCCTACTATGACTAAACCATTCTCGTGCCAAGAGAAGGTGTGGCGCCACATTGTTCAAGCCCCAGAATCAGCCCTTAAGGGAGCAATTTATCTGCTTACCCCTGTTTCGGGGAAGGAGTGAATTCCATCTTGTGTAGCTGAGTTTCTAGCTTCCCAATCAGACGAATCCCCAAAGTGATAGGTTTGAGTTGGTGATCTGGCCACTCGCACCCATGCAAATCAAATGATCGCCCTCATAGGCAGGAGTTCCCAACTCACTCAAAATTAAGGTCATGTAACCTACGGTCATCCTAGTGAAAGGAAAGTCTCAATTATGAACGGCGTTATATAACGAGACTAAACATTTTGTGGTCCGATCTTATACAAACTCCTTTGTATAGAGCATCCCCGCTTGCATGTCTAATGCACGAATGATCAGGATCATACCATTTATAGCACTTTACAAAATTTGTAATACCTACAAAGTGGGCCACACTCGTAGTGTCACCAGGATAAGGTTTCCCTCCTTTATCCATGTACTATAGACCATTTAGGTTATCACTTAAAACACGATCCACTTGTATGTCTCCACATACATGCTTAAGTTACAACGATAACCAGAGGTCTTAGTTTATTGGTTTGTGGTTAATGCAACTAAAATATCTCATATTTCATAGACATGAGTGAATAAAATATCTCATATTATCTATAAAAAAAAAAAAAAAAAACTATTTGTTTATACATGTATTTACAAACTACAGAACCCTACGAGATTTAGGGCATCAAACTCAACAGTCTCCATATGAACAATTTTAGGATCACGTTGTTTGTATCATTATACAAAGTAGGCCGCATCCATGGTGTTCCCATGATGAGATACCCAATCTTGAATGTGATCCACTCTTATGTCTCCACATAAAACTCAAGTACTCATGTAATAGTCATGTTTTCGTTTACTGGATTTTTATTATATCATGCAATTTCAATAACACTTTTATTGAATAGAAACTTCAACAATATTTTCTTTGATAAATAGAATATGTTTCTATGATTTACGAACTACGAGTTTTAGGACATTCCCGACAGTAACTTGTTGTAAGATTGGTCTTGTTACAAATCAGCCGCATCAAAAACTGTTTACCAACTTTCTCTTGCTAAGGTGAAAACTATCTGTCATTATTATGGTTTATGTAACTTTTTTCGGGGTTTGGGTTATACATTTTTCTTTATCTTACTTATATTTGTTGCTAATCATTACTTTTTGTGTGCTCTTGTCAGGATGGACTATTAGTATACTCGAGCATTGCGTGAGATTCGTTAACATGAATCTATAGTAATTTGGACGAATATTCATATATTTTTAACTATAGATGTTTGTATGATGAAAATAGTAATATATGTTTGTTTCATATTTATAGTTGTTTGGAAGAATTTATGGTTGTTTGAATGAACTTATAGTTAGATGACTATTTTATAAATCTTGTTTATGTTTGGATGAATAATATTACTTTAAACTTATTGCTATGTTTGGATGATTGACAATAATAACATTACGTGACTTGTTTGTTAGGTGAACGTATGTGCATGAATATTTCTTATTTTGTTCCACTGCATAATTTTCTGGGTGCGTTAGATGGCACTGTTAGGGTTGATGCCTTAAATCTCGTAGGGTCCTATAGTTTGTAAATGTATTGAACAAACTCATTGTCTATTTAATAAAATATCATATATTTTATTCCCTTTTTTTTGTGCATTAACCACAAACCAATAAACTAACATCCAAGGTTATCTTGTAACTTAAACATGTATGTAGACACATACAGATGGATCATGTTTAAGTAATAACCTCAATGGTCTGTAGTAGATGGATAAGGTTGGATACCTTATCCTAGTGACACTACGAGTATGGCCCGCTTTGTAGGTGTTACAATTGTTATAAAGTGCTACAAAAGATCTGATCCTGATCATTCATGTATAATGTGAGTGAGGATATTCTATACAAAGAAGTTTGTATAAGATCGAACCACAAAAGGTTTAGTCTCATTATATAACACCATTCATAATAGAGACTTACATTTCACTAAGATGATCATAGGTAACATGACCTGAATCCTGGGTGAGTTGTAAACTCCTGCCTATGAGGGTGGTCCTTTGATTTGTATGGGTGAGAGTGACCAGAATTTCAACTCAACAAGCCTACCATTTTATAGATTCGTCTGATTGGGGAGCTAGGAACACAACTACACAAGAAAGAATTCACTCCTTCCCCGAGGTCGGGGTAAGTAGATAAATTGCTCCCTAAAGGGCTAATTCTAGAGCTTGAACAATGTAGCACCGCACCTTCTCCTGGCCCGAGAGGGGTTTAATCATAGTTAGACTATGATATATTGTTCATTAGAGAGATCAGTGGTACTTAAGGAATTAGATGTAACTACAGGGGCAAAACAATAATTTTGGCATAGCTATACTTACGAGCAATTTGTGAAGGGTCATCGTACCGTTGATTATTGTTTATAGTGCGAAGAGTGCAACTGTCGGTCTTTAGTGGAGTGTCTGACAATTAACAGATGGTGAATAATTTAATTAAAGAGTTTAATTAATTATTCATGTACTATTGGAGCTTCAAGCTATAGGTCCATGAGGTCCTCTTAGTAACTTAATAGGATTAATTGAGAATCAGTATTTGGATAAATTTGAATTGTTCAAATTAGTAGAAGTATTTAATTATATATGATATAATTAAGTTATTTTAATTATATGTGATATAATTATTATAATGTATTTGATACATTATAGCTTTAGTGAGAGGAAATAAATATTTGAATATGATTCAAATATTATTGATATGAATTAGATTCATAATTGTTAAACTTAACATAAATGTGATTTATATTAAATACCATGAAAGAGAGAAAAGAATCTATAAGTTATATTGTATGTGATACAATATTAAATCTATAAATTATATGTTATATTTGATATAACATATAATTATATATATATATATATATATAATATGATAAGTTAGTTATCATATTTATATTTATATATGTTAAATATCATTTTTATTTTATTTTTAAATAAAAAATGAGGGAGGAAGTTACAAGTCCCTCCCCCTCTTTTCTCTCCATCCACATAAGTGGGTGGTTGTGGTATTTTGGTTTTTTGAAAGACAGGAGAGAGTCTACTTCAACAATCTATTCTTGATTGAGAGATTGGAAAACAATAGAAGAGTTATGTGTGTGTGAGTTTGAGTTGTTGGTGAACAATTTCAAACCTTCATCTTCACAAAAATTCCCTCAATCCAAAATAGTAAGAGCCTAGCACTCTTGGGGTCTATACCTAAGAAGCCTTTGTGGTAGTGTTTTGTGCTCTTGATCGAAGTTTTCTTGAACAGAGTCTTCAAGACGTTCGTGTGCTATTCGAGGGATTCTTGAAGAAAAGTCTTCAAAGACAAGGTTTCTAAAACCTATTTATATAGCATGCTGTAATTTATGTAAATGCATATCTTGTTCATGTTTTACTGTAAAATTTACATTCAATGAAAAATGGATTTGGGATGATCTATCTTTCGCTCATGGTTCCCTTAAATTTGGGATCTTTCAGACATGTACATCAAGGTAAATGTCAGTGCAACTAATCACCCAAGGTATAGGACGAGGAAGGGTGAAATTGCAATAAATGTACTCGGTGTTTGTGATATAAATGGTGACTTCGTATTCGTCTTATCAGGGTGGGAAGGATCCACAACTGATTCTTGAGTTCTCAGAGATGCAATATCACGACCTAACGGACTGAAGGTTCTGAAGGGTAACTAGTTACACATACTATCTCTCCCTACTCTTTGTGTTTCTAATATAAGGTTTGAAATGATTGGACATTCAACAGGGTATTATTATCTATGTGATGCCAAGTACCCAAATGCAGAGGGTTTCTTGGCTCCATATAGAGGCGAAAGATATCATCTTTTCAGAGTGGCGTGGAGGAGGTAATACACCAACAACTCCACGAGAATTCTTTAACATGAAGCATTCTTCTGCACAAAATGTCATCGAGAGAACGTTCTGGTTGTTGAAGGGTAGATGGACAATCTTGCGAGGAAAATCATGCTACCTAATCCAAATCTAATGTCGAACCATCATGGCGTGCTGCCTTATGCACAATCTTATCAATAGGGAGATGACTAACTGGATGGGGTGGATTCAAACTTTGCTACAATTAGGAGGAGGAGGAGAATGAGATCAATTATATTGAGAGTTCAAATAAATGGACCAAATGGAGGGATGAATTGACACAACAAATGTTTACTGAATTGGAGATGCGTAACGTATAGTGCCTTTATGCTTCTTTAATCAATTAGAACACTTATTTTCTTTATCGTGTGTTACAAAATGACTTCATTCGAAACTCTCTTAATATCATTATTTTTACTATATTTTGTACTTCACTTTACCCATTAATTATGTTCCATATTTTTGTTTATTGTTTAATTGTATTAAAATATGTACGTGTATACACTAGAATTTCAAGTTCCTCAAGAGCCCCGAAGCACATTTGAACTAAAGAGGAATAAGCGAAGTTGGTCGAGTGCTTGGTGGTGTTGGTCGCATATGGTGGATGGAGGTCAGACAATGGGACGTTTCGACCTGGGTACTTGTCATAAATACAACATAAGATTGCTGAGAAGTTGCCCGACTGTAATACCCAAGGATCGTCGATTATAGATTGTCGAGTCAAATCCCTGAAAAAAACTTACCAAGCGATCGCAGAAATGAGAGGATTGACATGTAATGGATTTGGCTAGAATGAGGAATTCCAATGCATCATTGCAAAGCGAGAGTTATTCGATGGATGGGTGAAGGTGCAATTTTGTCTAAATTGATTTCTTTGACGGATTTGGATGACGTCACGTGTTCCTATCGTGAACGTTGGGTTGAGTAAAATTAATTTCGCCCAATTTGATGTTATAATTTGGGCGTTGGTCCCTAAATATGGGCTTAATTTTGGCAAAGTTCAGGTCCAAGTGCATGAGGCCCATCAGATAGCTCTATAAATATAGAGAGCTTTTCTCATTCCAAGGGGCAGCAATTCTACATTCAGGGAGCCCAAAAGACTTATAGAGATCGAAACATCAACATCAAACTCAAGTTCAACTCCACGAAATATGTTTCTCCGGAAACCTCATGTGAACAATTATTTTTAATATTTATTTGTTATTAATTTTTTACAAAATTAATTTTAAATTTTTAGAAAGTACACTCATTCAAATATTAACCATAGAATCTAATAATTTCTTAAGAAAATAATTTAACTTATTTTTTAAAAAATAAAATTGAAGAAATATAAAAAAAAAATTTTTACAAAATTGGAAAACAAAAGTTAGAGTTTTTATTGCATTAATATACAAAAAAATCTAAGACAAATAGTACTAATAAATCGATAATAATAGAAATAATAATATTTTTAACTAAATATTGTTGGGGTTGATGCTCTAAAGTCTCGTGTCCTGTAGTTTGTAAACAGTTTGTACGAACGCTGTGTTGTTAATTATATGATATTTACTTCACAATCTTGTATTTTTACTCAGTTGCTTGTTTTATTTGCTTTAACACAAACCAATAAACATAAAATCCATGGTTATCTGTATGTGACTCAACATGTATGTGGTGACATACAAGTGGATCATGTCTTGAGTGATAACCAAAATGGTCTGTAGTATATGGATATAGGAGGGAAACATTATTCCTGTAACGCTACGGATGCGGTCCGCTTTGTGGAATGGTCACAAGTGTTATGATTTGTCATAGATGGTCTAGTCCTGATCATTCGTGTTGGGACATGCGAGTAGGGGGTCCTATCAAAGAGTTTGTATAAGGACCTGATCACGAAGTGTTAACGTTCGTTATATTAACACTGTTCATTGACAGAGATTCCTACAAATAATACACTGATAACTATAGGTAACATGACCTCAATCCTGAGTGAGTTGGAAACTCTTGCCATTGAGGGCGGTTCTTTGATTTGTATGGGTGCGAGTGGCAAGGTCGCCGATTCAAACCTACCAGTTTGGGAATTTGTCTGATTTGAGAGATGGGAACTCAGCTACACAAGATGGAATTCACTCCTTCCCCGAGGCAGGGGTAAGTAGATAGATAGCTCCCTTAAGGGCTGCTTCTAAGGCTTGAACGATGTGGCGCCACATACCTTCTCTTGGCCCAAGAGGTGTTCACACATAGTTGGACTATGTTGTATTGTTTATTAGAGGAATTAGTGGTACTTAAGGAGTGAGATGTAACTGCAGGCGAAAAACGATAATTTAGCTTAGTTGTACTTACGAGCATCTGTGAAGGATCATCGTACTCATGATTGGTTATATCCGATTGACACATAAATATATCTGTGGTAAGAAGAGTTCAACTGTTGGTCTTTAGTGGAATGGCCGACAGTTAACGGATGGTGGATCTCGTGGCTAAAGAGTTTAGTCAGCTATTCACGGACCGTTGAAGCTTTGAGCCACAGGTTCATTAGGTCCCCTAGGTAGCTTGGATAAAGTCGAGAACCAACATTTGGGTGAATTTGAAATGTTCAAATTGACAAGAGGAAGTTCGATTATATATGATATAATTAGACTGGTTAATTATATATGATATAATTGGCTAAATGTATGAGATACATTATTTTGCTCCAAATTAGATATAAATATGATTTATATCAAGTAGAGGAGAAAATACTATAGTAGATATGTGATATCAAACTATAGGATAAAAATATAATACGATTATATTAATTAATTAATTAATTAATTGGTTAATTATATGATAATTAAGCCAAAATTTACGTTCGGACGTGGGTTAGTGGGTAGCGTTGGTTATTTTAACCGATGAGTTAAAATGAAAATTGTTTTCATTTTTGCATCATCCGTCAATCGTCCAAAGTATTTGTGGGGGAGCGCGCGTTAGAGAATTGTTGAACGATCACTTAAGTGTTTTCGAGAGACTATATAATAGCTCTTCTCCGCCGAAAAAATCGTCCACCTGGCGCTAAACGATCGCACACTGTCGCCTACATGATCGGATAGATTATCTAAACGATCGTATAGTGTGCTGATTTTACTAAACGATCGTGTACCTTTTCCTAAACGATCGTTCAGTAAATCCTACACGATCGTGTAGCTCCTCCTAAACGATAAGCATTTATGTTATGCGATAGCGGCTTTTTCACCCCCACTTGCTTATTGCCTACACGATTCGTGTTTCCTCCTTCCTTTACCAAATTCACCAAAGCCCACCCTTTGGGTTTTCACTCCGAGAATACCCGGGTCTCTTTAGTGGTGGTGTCGTCCCTGCTGCGGTCGTGAGTTCGCGGCTGTTCGTGCTACTGTAGTCGACCCTTCCGCAGGGCATTGGTAGATCACTTGGAGGGGTCCGCTGCCTTGTAGTTCCGAAGATTGAAGATTGAAGATTGTCTTCAACTGGTATGGAACTTTGTCCCTTTGTTAATTTGTTGTTCGTAGCATGCAGTTAATTAGATTTGTTTGCATAACTGTATGTGTTGAATGTATATATTTGCATTTCGGTCACTGTGAGATAGGAGCGATCCGAACGTGCTCATGGAACTCTTAGATATGAGATCCTTTAATTGGCATCAGAGTCAGGTTCTGATACTCCGATTTCATCTGTTGCAATGAAATAACATATACATTTATGGTGGGTGCATTTCTACGATGTTTAATTGTTAAATCTGCTGTAGATGTGTGGGATTAATGGATGTTTTCGGGATGATTAGCCTCGGTTTGATTTAGATCCTTTTACATTTACGATTGTTTATAAAGGCCCCTACGTTTTTAGGCATTAATAATCGAAATTGAGTTTGTATTCAAAGTTTGTTAGAAGTTTTGGGTCGTTCGTCGAAGAAGCAGATCTGTGTAAGCATTGCATAAGAGTGGTACGCGATCTGGGCAAGCGTTGCAGTTTTTCGTAGAAGGAGGTGATCTAGGTTTGATCGCATCGTGCAAAAGATGTTCTACGCGATAGATATTGATCGCATCATAAAGATGAATTGAACGCATCAGTTAAACGATGAGGTATGCAATCAAGAGTTGATCGTATCGGGTTGACGATCGAGTATGCGATCGCTGAGTATCGCGTCGTGTAAACGATGAGATGCTCTCGGATCGCTTAATGCATGGGCGCGCTAGACGATCGTTTAGGTCAGCAAGCTTTATCGCTTAGTAACTGACTAAACGATCACTTAGTATCGCAAGGTAAATCGTGTACCTGGTTGAACGCATCGTGTAAACGATGAGATGTTCGCGTATCGTTTAAAGCACGCACGCTAGATGATCGTTTACGTCAACAAGCTTCATCGCTTAGTACTGACTAAACAATCGCTTAGTAACTCAAGGTAAATCGTTTACCTATCGTCACGCTACACGATCACATAGACGATGAGGCTTCGCAACCTCCTCATCGTCTACGCGATTGTTTACTTATATTCCTATCATCTAGTGCGCGTTGAACGATCGTTTACCTATTGGAGTTTGCTACACAATGAAGACCTCTTGGCGGTTCAAGACCCGGTTCGCCTGTGAATCGGTTTGTTCCATGAAAAATGTAATAGATAGGGTTTTTTCATTCCGAATGTTGTAAAGGCTCATCCCGGTCCATTAATCCTTTGTTTATTACATGCGATGTATGTTTATTATATGTCATATGATATGCACATATAGTAAATCCCACCTTAGGTTATTCAATGGTCATGCATCATCTCTTTATTGTAATTGTTATAATTTAGAGAAGCATGATTTAATTATGTAAGAGCATGCTCATGCATCATATAATATAAGAGTTATATTTATGCATGCATAAAAAACATTGACATGCATCATCTTTATATTATAAATGTTATAGAATAAGGGTGAATGATAGCAGGTTTGCTTGGTTGTTACGCGTTATATAAAAGTTATATATATATAGTAATGACCGGACATTGCATGAAGCATGACACCCAGGTTACTTTATAAATGTTATAAATGCCTCGTTGTGCGCAATGGTTTTAGTTGTTTCTTTTTAAAAGTTAAAGAAAAATTAGAACTAAAAGGAATAAGAAAGACATGCATGCTCACTTAGGTTTAATTCATGGTTTTAAAGTGTTTAAAACTTGGATCACATAAACCTAAGATCACAGTTCTAATATGATTAGCAACCCTGAGGTTTTAATCTTTTAATCAGTTTAATAGGATTAAATTGGCTAATAAAAGGTTAAAGTGTAGCAAATCTATCTATAAGAGACCTTTTGCCTAAGGTGGGTTATGTCTAGGCTGGGGTATTTAAGTTAACGGAAACATAATACCCCTACCTAGAAACTTACCTGGAAAGGTGAATTAGATAGATTTGATGCATGCATGCAAGTTAAAGACAGTCCATTAAAGTGTTTAAATGTGACTACTTGAACTTGTTCATATTTCATAGACAAACGTTGTTTATGAGCAGAGTTTAAAAAGACGACTTAGACTAAAATCAGTAGCCGGATTGTCTAGGTTAATGAATTCCTAGGTAGAACATTCAGTGGGAGGTACTTGGGGCATAAGATGCTTCACTTAAACCTGTCATGTTTCTCCTAAATAGTCCACACTGTGAGATCTATTCTCGGCCTCGCAGAACCTTTGGCGTGTCCTCCCAACAGATGGTGTTTAGGTAGGTCAATATCAAGGTGGATGGAGAGAGTGTTCATAGTAAGTGGGAGCGGGAAGTGCGACAGCATATCCCTCGGTCTCCCTCGTTAGGTTGAATAACGTTACTGCGCATTTTCTCGAGGCACCTTAGGAGTGTCCCCCTAAAGGATGGAAGTTTTGCACGTGTCTTTATTTGATCTCCTGTAAGAGGATAAGGTAACTTAGTCTCTTGTCCTAATCTGCTTCTTTCCTACGGTGGGCTCATTAGGGCGGGACTCTGGTACCGAAAGCGAGGGGTTACACTTACGCAGAATAGTTAAAGGTTAACGATTCTGGACCGAAAAATGGTGGTTTTTAGGTTCAGTTCCAAGAGTTGGTTCTGCCTAATGGTTGAGAATGTCTCATCCCAGTGAAGGGGCAACTGATCACCCTACCGGTGGCGTTTGTCCTACTTCACTGGGGCATCATTGCAAAATAGAAGTCTATAACTTAGGGTACTTGAAACTGTTTTGCAAAACTGATTGGTTTAAAAGTGGTTTAGCAAAACCTAATAAAGTTTTGTTCGTATTTTCAACAACATTTTCAAAATGGCAATAACTATGTTAGCATTGCTAAGCGTCGAAAAAACTTACTAGCGATAATTTTGCGACATAGAAACACATGATCACGACGATCTTGATCATCGAGGATCTTATGTTCGCTCTCACGGAGGCTTGTTCTCCTATTCCAGCTCCGAATGCCACTCAAAATGTTCGGGAGGCATACGAGCGATGGAGAAGGGCGAATGAGAAGGCCCGAGCCTATATCTTGGCAAGTCTTTATGAAGTCTTGGCCAAAAAACATGAGTCTATGGTCTCAACGTGTGAGGTCATGGAGTCTCTGTGGGGGATATTTGGACAACCGTCTGAACAGCTTATGCATGAGGCTCTTAAATACATAGTCAACTCCAAAATGGAAGAAGGCATCTCTGTTCATGAACATATGCTAAACATGATGGTCCACTTTAATGTGGCAGAGTTAAATGGGTCTACCATCAATGAGGGCAGCCAAGTTAGCATAATCCTGCATTCTTTGCTGGAAAGCTTCATGCACTTTGTTAGCAATGTGATTCTTAACAAAGTGAAATATAACTTTATAACTCTCCTCAACGAGTTACATACATACCAATCTTTACTAAAAACTAAGAAGAGGCAGAAGGGTGAGTCAAATATTGCTTCATCCTCTAGGACATTCCATAGAGGTTTGACCTCAGGAATGAAGTCTGCACCTTCTAATTCTAACTCTGCAAAGAGGAAGAAGAAGAAAGGTGGTAAGGGTAAAGGGAAGGCACCTGCTAACCCATCGTCTGTCGTCCCAAGGAGGCGTCCACAGGTTGTTAAAGGAAAGTGTTTCCACAGCAACCAAGATGGACAATAGAAGAGGAACTGTTCTCGGTATCTAAAAGAGAAGAAAGCAGCCAAGGCTAAGGCCAAGTCGGATAAAGGTAAGTGTGATTTACTTATGCTTGAAACTTGTTTAGTGGAGAATGATGATTCTGCTTGGATAATTGATTCAGGCGCCACTAATCATGTTTGTTTTTCTTTTCAGGGGATTAGATCTTGGCGACAGTTGGAGGCTGATGAGATGACGATGCGAGTAGGCGCCGGGCACGTCATCTCAGCTGTGGCAGTGGGAGGACTCCAGATAGCTTTATAGAATAGGTTTCTTGTTTTAAATGATGTATATATTGTTCTTGAACTAAAGAGGAACCTCATTTCTATAAAGTGTTTATTGCAATGTAAATATACTATCTCTTTTAATGTGAATAAAGCGTCTATTCATAAAGATGGTGTTTTTATTTGCACAGCAAATTTGGAATCGAATTTATATGTGCTAAGGCCGTTAGCCATTAATTCTCTCCATAATACTGAAATGTTCAGAACTACCGTAACTCAATCAAAACATCGACGAATTTCTCCAAAAGAAAATGCCTAACTTTGGCATCTTCATTTAGGGCACATCAATCTCAATAGGATTGAGAGATTGATGAAGAATGGACTTCTAAATGAGTTAGAAGAAAATTCTTTACCATTGTACGAATCTTGTCTTGAGGGTAAAATGACTAAACGACCTTTTACTGGAAAAGGTAGAGTCAAGGAGCCTCTTGAGTTAGTAAATTATGACCTTTGTGGTCCTATGAATGTGCGAGCCCGAGGTGGCTATGAGTATTTTATCAGTTTTACTAATGATTACTTCAGGTATGGGTATGCTTATCATATGCAACAGAAGTCTAAATCCTTTGAAAAGTTCAAAGAGTTCAAGACTGAAGTTGAAAACGCATTAGATAGACGGAATAAAACACTTCGATCAGATCGAGGTGAAGAGTTTTTAGACTCGACATTCTAGGACTATTTGATAGAGCATGGAATCGTTTCCCAACTCTCAGTGCCGGGTACACCTCAGCAGAATGGTGTAGCGAAAAGGAGAAATAAGACCTTGTTAGACATGGTTTGCTCGATGATGAGTTACGCTTCCGTACCAGACTCGTTTTAAGGTTTCACAGTGGAGACTGCAGTGTACATACTCAACTGTGTTCCCTTCAAGAGTGTTGCAAGAATACCTCTGGAGTTGTGGAATGGGCGTAAAGCTAGTTTACGTCACTTTCACATTCAAGGTTGCCCTGCACATGTGCTTAAGGCTAATCCTAAGAAGTTGGAACCACGATTGAGGTTATGCCTCTTTGTAGGCTACCCCAAAGGGATACGAGGGGGTTATTTTTATGATCCGATGGAAAATAGGGTGTTTGTTTTAATAAACGCTACTTTCCTGGAGGAGAATTATATAAGAGAGCACAGTTCACAAAGCAAAGTCGTGTTGCGTGAGCTTTCCAATGAAACTACTAAAACTTCAACAAGAGTTGTTGAAGAGCCTACTACATTAACAAGAGTTGTTGATGGGAGTTCATCCAGTAGGTCGGTTCCACCTCAAAAGTTGAGGGAACCTTGATGTAGTGGAAGGGTTGCGAATCCAATTGTTTGCTAACTGGGTTTCACGGAAATCCTTGCTATGGTAGCAGATGGCGACGTTGTGGATCCGTTGTCTTATAAGAAGGCAATGGATGATGTTGACCGGGATGGCGACGTTGATGAACCTTGTATCTACAAGAAGATCCTCAACGCTTCAGTAGTCTTCTTAGTGTTGTATGTAGACAATATCCTACTCATTGGAAATGATGTAGGTCTACTGACTACAGTTAATAACTGGCTAGCAGCTCAATTCCAAATGAAAGATTTAAGAGAGGCTCAGTTTGTTCTAGATATACAGATCTTTCAGGATCGTAAGAATAAAGTGCTAGTACAATCTCAGGCATTGTACATTGATAAGTTGTTGCTCAAGTACTCGATGCAGGACTTTAGGAGGGGCATACTGTCGTTTAGGCATGGAGTCACTTTGTCTAAGGACATGTGTCCTAAGACACCTCAAAAGGTTGAGGAGATGAGATGGATCAGTCTAACCCAGGCCATTTTAATGTTGATGACTTGTTTATGAAGGCTCTCATGGCTATAGTGTTTGAGGGTCATCTATGGAGCATGGGTCTACAGGATCGCCCGCGGTTGGACTAGGGCAAGTGGGAGATTTTATTGTATTGGGCTTTTATGCCCTAGTTTATTGTTTTGTACTAAGTTTTCACCCCACTTCGATTTAAGACAAGTGGGAGATTGTTGGGGTTGATGCCCTAAAGTCTCGTGTTCTGTAGTTTGTAAACAGTTTGTACGAACGTTTGTGTTGTTAATATATGATATTTACTTCACATCTTGTTTTTTTGCTCAGTTGTTTGTTTTATTTACTTTACTATAAACTAATAAACATAAAATCCATAGTTATCTATATGTGACTCAAACATGTATGTGGAGACATACAAGTGGATCATGTCTTGAGTGATAACCAAAATGGTATGTAGTATATGGATATAGGAGAGAAACCTTATCCTGGTAACGCTACAGATGCGGCCCGCCTTGTGGAATGGTCACAAGTGTTGTGACTTGTCACAGATGGTCTAATCCTGATCATTCGTGTTGGGGACATGCGGGCGAGGGCGTCCTATACAAAGAGTTTGTATAAGACCTGACCACGAAGTGTTAACGTCTCATTATATAATACAGTTCATAACATAGACTTCATTTCACTAGGATGACCATAGGTAACATGACCTCAATTCTGAGTGAGTTGGAAACTCTTGCCATCGAGGGTGGTCGTTTGATATGTATGGGTGCAAGTGGCCAGGTCACCGATTTAAACCTACCATTTTGGGGATTCTTCTGATTTGGGAGCTGGGAATTCAGCTACACAAGATGGAATTCACTCCTTCTCTGAGGCAGGGGTAAGTAGATAGGTAGCTCCCTCAAGGGCTGATTCCGGAGCACGAACGATGTGGTGCCACACACATTCTCTTGGCTCGAAAGGTGTTCAAACATAGTTAGACTATGTTGTATTGTTCATTAGAGAAATTAGTGGTACTTAAGGAGTGAGATGTAACTACAAGAGCAAAATAGTAATTTGGCCTAGTTGTACTTATAAGCATCTAAGAAGGGTCATCGTACTCATGATTGGTTATATACTATGGACACGAAAATATATCTGTGGTAAGAAGAGTTCAGCTGTTGGTCTTTAGTGGAATGCCTGACAGTTAACGGATGGTGGATCTCATGGCTAAAGAGTTTAGTCAGTTATTCACAGACCGTTGAAGCTTTGAGCCACAGGTCCATTAAGTCCCCTAGGTAGCTTGGATAAAGTCGAGAACCAATATTTGGGTGAACTTGAAATGTTCAAATTGACAAGAGGAAGTTCGATTATATATGATATAATTGGATTGGTTAATTATATATGATATAATTGACTAAATATATGAGATACATTATTTTGGAGGAAATTAGATATAAATATGATTTATATCAAGTAGAGGAGAAAATACTATAGTAGATATGTGATATCAAACTATAGGATAAAAATATAATACAATTATATTAATTAATTAATTAATTGATTAATTATATGATAATTAAGCCAAAATTTACGTTCGGACATGGGTTAGTGGGCAACGTCGGTTATTTTAACCGATGAGTTAAAAATTATAATTGTTTTCATTTTTGCATCGTCCGTCAATCGTCCAAAGTATTCGTGGGAGAGCGCGCGTTGGAGAATTGTTGAACGATCGCTTAAGTGTTTTCGAGAGACTATACGATAGCTCTTCTCCGCCTAAAAGATCGTCCACCTGGCGCTAAACGATCGCACACTGTCGTCTACACGGTCGGATAGATTATCTAAACGATCATCATAGTGTGCTGAGTTTTACTAAACGATCGCGTACCTTTTCCTAAACGATCGTTCAGTAAATCCTACACGATCATGTAGCTCCTCCTAAACGATAAGCATTTCTGTTATGCGATAGCGGCTTTTTCACTCCCACTTACTTATCGCCTACACGATCCGTGTTTCCTCCTTCCTCTACAAAATTCACCAAACCCCACCCTTTGGGTTTTCACTCCGAGAATACCCGTGGCTCTTTCGTGGTGGTGTCGTCCCCGTTGCGGTCGTGAGTTCGCGGTTGTTCGTGCTGCTACAGTCGACGCTTCCGCAGGGCGTTTGTAGATCACTTGGAGGGTTCCGCTGCGTTGGAGTTCTGAATATTGAAGATTGTCTTCAACTGGTATGGAACTCTGTCCCTTTGTTAATTTGTTGTTCATAGAATGCCGATAATTAGATTTGTTTGCATAATTGTATGTGTTGAATTTATATATTTGCATTTTGGTCACTGTGAGATCGGAGCGATCCGAACGTGCTCATGGAACTCTTAGATATGAGATCCTTCAAATAGGACCTCAAAGAAATCTTATAACCATCTTATTACTAAGATCATACAAATTGGGAGCACTTCGATATAAAAATAATTTTAACATGATTATCATGACTATATTATATAAAATAAAACTATAATGATACAATTATTTAAATTAAATATTTGTTTTAAGAAACTTGATTAGTAATTATTTCTTAAAAATATAACTGTATTATTAATTTTAAGAAAATCCATAATAATCTTTATAAAGAAGTAGCTATCCATTTAAATATCTAAAAGAAAAATCCTAAAATATGAGTTCACCTATATTTCAATAATGGGTTAAAATCTCAACAACCTATTAAAAAAAAATTAAGTTAATGAGTTACGAGTATCCTAGGATCAAGAAAAAAATCTATAACTCGGGATAAAGTGATCAATTTTATATAAATAGATCAAGAAAAAAAAATCTATATTTCGAGAGAAAGTGATCAATTTTATATAAATAGATCAAGAAAAAAAAAACCTATAATTCAAGAGAAAGTGATCAATTGACACAAGTGAACATTTACATAAATAGCTTAATTAGTGAATTAGTTTACATAAATAGCTTAATTAGTGAAGTATTATAGTTCAACCAATTGGTTAACACTAACAAAAAAAAATAAAATTAATGAATTAAATCCTAACTAGTAAACTAGAATTTATAATAATTATTAAAAAAAAAAAAAAAAAAAAAAAAACTGCGCTATGTTATTGGCCAAAGATGCAACACATTAAAAGACTAGGTTAGCCCACTAACATTAGCTGATTCCTCAGTCACAAGTTTATTCACCTTCCTACATTTATTATACTTATAAAATGTTAGATCATGTACTCCAAATTAGTTACTTTCTTTGGTAATTATAAAAACTAAAATCCCTTTAATAGGCTTAATATAAAAAGTTGTAGTTGTAAGGCCTATAAGATCAGTTTGAACAATTAATGATTAATCAAATTGGTGTGGTGTCAAAATTAGTTTTTCAAGGTTAATACAAGTTTTTTTATTTTTCCTTTGGATACGTTATTTCGAGTCTTCGACATATATTATTAACATGAGATTAGTAAAAAATGTAAATGTGTGAAGGAAAGGTTCAAATGTGACAAACATTTAATAATTTGACGTGTGTTTAGAATAAAATATTTTCATGGCTTATAAAAACTTAAACTTTTATCAATTATATTATACATCATAAAATTTATTGATGGTGATACTTATAACCACATCTAATCAATATCAAAATTAATCATTAAAATATATCCATAACTATAAAGAAAATTTATATTGAATTTATAAAGAGTAATGGTTTTTTTAAAAATCTAACTTACTTTTAAAAACAAAAATTAAGAAATATATTTTGAAAATTATTTAAAAAAGGAAAAATAGATTAGAATAAGTTGATATTGAATTAACATAGGAAAATATCAGCATAAACAAAAAAAAATAAAAATAAAGTGATAATAACCTAAGAAAACATGAAATTGGAGAATTTTATAACTATCTAATCTTTAATATGATCATACAATTTAGAAACACCATAATATGTTATTAACTTGTTTATTATGACGATACTATATAAAATAAAATTATAACAATTACAATTATTTAAATTAATTATTTGTTAATTTTTTTAAATAAAAAACTTGATCAGTAATTATTTTTAAAATATATCTTTTTATAAACAAGTAAAGCTATTCATTTAAATATCAAAAAGAAAATCTGAAAACATGAATATATTAAATTTCTACCAATTGATTAACACATAAAACTCTCAAAAGTTAAACCATTTTTTTTAAAAAAAAAAAAAAAAAAAATCTTAAACTTAAAATGAAGGAAATAAATCTTAACCATGATGCTAGACTCAAGAAAATTTAAAGAATTTTTTTCTAACCGAATCATTATTAAATGTAAAAGATGATTGAGTACCATTTATATTTACTAAGTTGATACTATATGCATTCTACATGTTAGATAAAGTTTAAAAAGAGAATTTAATTATAAGTTTAATAATATAACTTTAATTTATTTTAAAAAAATTATGAGCTACACGTAAATATTAGAAAAAATGATAATCTTTTGAATGATTTGATTACCGTCCTGATTTTAAACTTCAAATTAAACAATGATATTTTTCTATATTTTATTTATTTTGAATTTGATGATTTGATTATTCTCTTGATTTTAAACTTTAATTTAAATGAAAGTATTCTATTTTTCTATTTTTGTATAAAAAAATTTCGTTCAAATAATGATTTAATTACGATCTTAATTTAAACTTTTAAAAATTTTAATTTAAACCAAACTATTATTATTATTTATTTTTTATGCATACATAAACTCTTAAAACTTATTGTTATTCGTATTCGTATTCTTATTCTTATTATTTTGTAGATTTGCAATATTCTTCTTATTGATTTTAAATTTTATTTTGATTTTATAAATTGTTTCAAAATTATATAAAGATGAGTTGGTGTGTACTCACAAAAAAATTCGAAAAGAGAAAAGAAATAACAAAAATATGTAAAAAATAGTAGAAAATTTTTTAAACCCTTAAACTCATTGGTATGCATTTACAAAATTTAAAATGTAAAAAAAAAAAATTACAAAAGCATAAAAACAATCACTATCTTCTCTGTCACTTTGATGATCTTTTAATTAAGTAACATGTAAATATGATCCTAAACTAAAAATGGCAAAAAGGAAAATCAATGCTCCTTTTTTTTTAAATAGTATAGATATATATTTAACAAAACTATTTTATGTTTATCTTGACTAATACTGCAACAATTACAATTATTTAAATTAATTATTTGTTAAAAAATTTAAAAAAACTCGATTACAAATGTTTTTCAAAAAATATATTTTTTAAACCAGCAAAACTACTCATTTAAATTCTAAATCTCTAAAAAGAAAATCTTAAAACATTAACCTATTAAATTCAACCAATTGGGTATAAAAAAAATTCAACCAATTAGTTAACACACAAAAGAATCTAGCAAATTAAAAAATATAATTAAACATACTATGAATGAAGTAAATCTTAACTATTATGCTGGAATAAAAAAAAAATAATTATTATAAAAGGAGATCATAAGTTTCCGATATATACATATGACAAAACCATTTTTATATAATATAAGTTGCCTAAACATGCATTATAAGTGAACTCTCTAAAAACTTATTTATCCATCCCAATTACTCAAAACATTAGAATTAACAATGTTATTAATATTTAATATAATTTAGAAACTAAAATAACCATCATTGTTTTAAAAATTATAATTTACCTTATTCTAAAAAAATTATAATTTATCTATTATAATATTTTACCAAAATTTCAAATCCATTTTATTTAAAGCTCATAAAAATTGATATATAATATTTAAGTTTATATAAAAAAAAGGGATTTTTTTAATAAATAAGCTCAATTTCTCTTTATATAAAAAAGATGAAATTTTTAATATTTAGGTATCAGGTTTCCGAAAATAAAAAAAAAATCTAAATTGAATTTGAATTTAGATGCCTAAAAAAACAATTAAATTAAGTAGTGAAGTGTCGTTAAAATAGCATCACCATATATTCTATCACCATTATGAGCTTATTTTATTTATAAAGATCTATAAAATTATAGATTTAACACAACAAACAATTCACTCATAATTGTCCTCTATTATTAAAAAAAAAAGGACAACTTTGTTTTAAATGACTTATAAATTTACATGTTTAAATCATCCTATCCTATATTTATGGTACTTAAAAGAAATGTTAGAGTTGACAAGGTCTTGTTTACTTTTACACAAACACTTTTATTTACTTTCTTTTGTAATTGTCAAAAAGAAAATTAAAATATCTGTTATACATAGATAATAAAATATTTTTAAAGGTTTCCAAAAATATTATTAATTTTATTAATTACGATGAGTGATACTTATAACTAAATTGATAAACATCAAATTAGTCACTAAAGTATTTATCCACACAATTATAAAATTATAACAATTTCTGGAGAATCAATTATTTTATAAATTTTCGAAAAGTTTTATTGGAAATTATTTTTAAATGTATATATTTGTTGATACTTTTAAGAAATTTCATTTTAAATTTTGAAAAAGTAAGACCACTTATTCAAATATCAGTAAAAGAATTTAACTAATTTTTTAACCATAAAACTTAAGAAATATAAAAAAATATTTTTTTTCTAAAAAAATGGAAGAGAGGCCAAAGTCCATCCCTGAGTTAAATAATAAAATCTCAACATACAAAATAATGATAAAGTGATAATAATAGCAATGAATAATTTTAAATAAATCCTATAACCATTCTTTATTAAGTTCATTCGATTTAAAAGCAAAATTACAGATCAAAATTAATTATTATCTTTATCATGACTATATTATATAAAATAAAATTATAAAAAACTACAATTATTTAAATCAATTATATATATTCATATAATTAATTGATTCTTAAAAATTTATATTATTTTTTATAAACAAGTAAAACTACCCATTTCAATATGTAAAAGAAAATTCTAAAATATGAGTGAGTCTACATATAAATCAACCAATTTATTAACACATAAAAATCTCAACAACCTAACCATTAAAAATAAAAATAAAATTAAAATTAATGAGTTAAATCTTAACCAATATCCTAAAATCAAGAAAAAAAAATCTATAACCACACCGATTTTAAGGAGAAAGTGATCATATAACATGTCTATATAAATGGCCTAAACCTAGCAAATCAACTCAAACCAAAAACCAAAATCTTCTTTATCGATCCTATTACTCAAATCTCATATCACAATAGCCATTATGAAATTTCTCATTGTTCCTCTTGTTTTGATTGTTCTAACTTTTGGATTATGTGAGAGCTTTAAATTCGAAGGGAAAGAGTTAGAATCCGAAGAAAGTCTATGGCATCTATATAAGAGATGGAGTAGCCACCATAGAATCTTAAGGAATGGAAGGGAGATGCACAATCGTTTCAAGGTGTTCAAAGAAAATGCAAAGTATGTGTTCAAAGTGAACCAGATGAACAAATCATTAAAGTTGAAGTTAAATCAGTTCGCTGATATGTCCGATGATGAGTTTATTAATACACATGTTAGCTCCAATATTACCTACTACAAAAACTTACATGCCAAGAAAATAGAAGCTCTTGGTGGTCGTGTTGGTGGGTTCATGTATGAGCACGTTGAGGATCTTCCATCTTCAATCGATTGGAGGAAAAAAGGAGCCGTCACTGACATAAAAAACCAAGGCCGTTGTGGTAATAATTAATTTTGAATTATGGCTTTGTAAAATTCCTAATTATTCAACCTCGTACATAATAAATTTTAAAATATCCTTGTAGGAAGTTGTTGGGCATTTGCAGCGGTGGCTGTGGTTGAAGGAATTAACCAAATCAAAACCAACAAGCTAGTATCTCTCTCAGAGCAAGAGGTGGTCGATTGTGATTATAAAGACGGAGGTTGCGGTGGAGGATTTTATGACTCAGCTTTTGAATTCATGATGGAAAACAATGGGATCACAATTGAGGAAAATTATCCCTATTATGCCGAAAACAGATATTGCCTCGCACAAAAAGTGAGTTTGCTTTACATAATTAGAAAAAAAAATTCTATGTCTATGCAATTAAATTCATCATTATGTATGTCTATGCTATTAAATTCATCATTATGTTTGATTTAACAGGGTAATAAGAGAGTGACAATTGATGGATATGAGAATGTACCTCCAAATAATGAGAATGCTTTGAAGAAAGCTGTAGCACACCAACCGGTAGCAGTATCCATAGCCGCCAGTGGACGACGTTTTCGATATTACTCAGAGGCAAGTAGTTTTGTTTGATTGATTGTAACTATGATTGATTGTAACTTATTTGTGTAGAACAGTTTTAATGTTCAAGCATTGTTAAAAGTGAATTTGTAATTTGCAGGGAATGTTTACTGAAAATGACTATTGTGGAGATAGAATTGATCACACAGTGGTGGTAGTTGGATACGGAACAGAGGAAGACGGAACAGATTATTGGATCATAAAGAACTCGTGGGGAACTAACTGGGGATTGGAAGGTTATATGAAGATGCAACGAGGAGCACAACAACCGGAAGGTGTATGCGGATTGGCAATGAATCCATCCTATCCCATAAAGTACTAGGTGTCACTAGATTTCGACATTTAACCTTCTTTAGGAGTAGAAAGTAAGGATTCTTTCTATTAGCTAGGCTTTGATTGATTTGCTTTGATGAAAATAATGAGGAAAGTAATTTCTTTTCTTTCTTATTTTTAGTTTCGAATGTAGCATTTCATATATAAATAAATAAAAGTAGTCTTGTTTATTTGTTTTAGAATTTGCTTTGACCTAGTTAATTTATTTTATCCATTTCGATTTATTTATATAATTTATTTGTAAACATGTATCATGCATTGTCTTCTATGTCAACAAATCTATAATAGCATCAACCATTGATAATAAGATGTTTCTAAACATCGGAAACAAATATGAACCAACAATGTCTCTTATATATTATAAGAGACTACATCAAAATAATCTAAATATTTTGTTGAGCTATCATTGATAGATACAAATTGTGAATTAAAAGTATATTAGTACCATGGTACTAATTAATATTATTTAAAAGTCCTAAAAATTATATTATTTAATTTTGGTTTACTTTTGGAACTTAGAGCAATAATAGACTTAATTGTCAACCTGTTTGGTTTCATTGCCTCAACCATTTTGTTTTTGTACACATTGGGAGATCCAAAATTTCCCACCATGGTCCTTATATATATTTATGGTCAACTTAAGTTTCACAACACAAAATAGTATGATGCTTTTGGGATCAACCAATTAACTAAAAAATGTTTCATGACCATCATACATAAGTTGTTCCCATACTATGATGATCTGGCATACGTCTTCGGCAAGGACTATTGCAACCTCCTCATTCAAGAGACCTTTTAATCAACACTTGTTTTGGACTACTTTTCGATAATGAACAATGATTACTTTGTTTCAATTATACATTTAAGTTTGTAGTAGATTTGGTATTTTTTGTACCTAAAAAAAAAATAGAGTTTTATATATGAAAGAATTGCATTAGAAAGTAATGTACTTTTTTTTTTCTTTTTTTTACCATGTTAACCAAGGTACCTCCCAAAATAACAAAAAAAAAAAAAAAATGGTGGTTAGCTTTTAACATAAATTAAAATCAAATTAATTTTGTATAAATTGGTGGAACATATCATTTTAGTTATATTTTCAAAATATGATATTTCATATGCATAATTATTAGTATTATAAAAGATGGTGAAGAAAAAGTTACATACAATCTAAAATAATCTACCTTCAAATTTGCTCTACGTCCCAAACAAAGACTATTATAAACTGACTCTAGTAATCTACCACCTAAATATAGAATATAGAAACACATAGTTTATTATAATCCACATATTATAATAACCTATCATGCATCCCAAACGCCCCTAAAAATTAAGACTAAATTTGTAATTTAACAATAATAATAAAAAAACGTCGGGGACAACTATGAGAATTTCACTGGAACCTAGCTCTAATTTTGCACAATTAAATGCATCCGACGTCGTTTAGACTTTCGATTAGTTGAAGCAAATTAAGCGCCGCAAGACATTTAAAATCGAATTGGATATTTAAATCTCAGTAGCCGTTACAATGCATTGCAGCCTTTCGTTTTCCCTTTTTCTCTTTTTCACTTTGGGCTTTTCGAATTTCAAAATTCAAACGGCTCTTCAATAGGAGTTGAGATCCCCCTTCCATTTATTACACCCACACCAACGGCTCTTCATCCAATGCCATTAGCCAGTTTCTTCTTCCAATTTCTTCCTTCCATTCACACAGTGCTAAAACCCTAGAAATTTGCAAATTTGTAGTCGCTTCTGCTCTTCACAAGTCGAATCTAAATCGGTCGGTTATAATGGGTTCTTCGAGAAGTTGGCTGAAATCTCTCATCAGTCACAGAAAGCCTCATCCAGTTACAGAACAAGTAAGCCTTGCGTATGCTTTGTTTATTTGAAAACTCTGTGCCCTAATTTTCATTTCGATGGCTAATGACGTTTTTTTTCTTTTCTTTTTTTGGATGTTTCTGTAGGAGAAAGTTGGGGATCGGAACAAGAAGAAATGGAGGTTATGGAGGAGCGTATCTGATGGGTATGGATCTTCGGGTAAAATTACAAAGAAGGAATTTGTTGAATCGACAGAATCGCACGATTCGAAGCTTTTGGCTAACGCTGTGGCTGCAGTTGCTCGAGCTCCATTGAAGGATTTCGTGGTGGTGAGGCAACATTGGGCTGCCGTTCGAATCCAGACGACTTTTCGGGGCTTCTTGGTATGAAGAACTTTTGCCCCTTTTTAATTCTCTTTCGTTTTCCTGTAACTTTTACCTACTTCTCTAAATCTGTAAAAATGAGGATATGGAAATCTGCACTTTCAGAAATTCTTCATATCTGGTGTGCAGTTTGTTTTCTTTTATTCTTTTCTTCATTGTGACCAGTGGGTATAGGGTTTACCCTATAATCTTAATTTTCGTCAAAAAGTGTAGCAATTTTTGCTTTCCAGTAGGTAATCAGAGAAATTGTTGGAAAAGAAATGCTCACATGGGTTTGAGAGTTTTGAAGGATTAATTTAGTATTTCTTTGTTCACAAACTAAGGTGAAAAATGACACCCTCCGTCTGAGTTAACGAGTATGCATTGATTTTCCCTCTAAAGAAGATCTGCGTTTGAGAGCTGAATGTGATACGACTTGAATAGAACTATTCTGTGACTCTCTTTTGGAGCAGCCATTTTTCACCCACCAGCTGTTTCATATTTACTACTCCCGGACCCTGCAGTTTTTGGATTTAGTAGTGATTTAGCGGAGCTGATTATGATGCGATCTGATCTGACTAAAACTACTATGTCATCTTTCTGTGATGTACACTCTTTTTTTTCCACATACCAAGTGTTTTGATGACAATTGACAATCATTGGTTTGTGTTTTGCAGGCAAGAAGGGCACTGAGGGCATTGAAGGCAGTGGTGAGACTTCAGGCCATATTCCGGGGTCGGCAAGTGAGGAAGCAAGCGGCCGTGACACTGAGGTGTATGCAGGCACTACTCCGAGTTCAAGCCAGAGTTAGAGCAAGATCAGTTACTGCAGATGTCGACCAAGAAGAAGCTGATCCAATCAAGCAGGCTGAGGCAAATTTCTGAAACTAATAGAGGGCTCCTGCATCTGTTATGAACTTCAAGGATCTAAAGCATTATAATGTTTTTGTTTTGCAGAAGGGATGGTGTGACAGTCCGGGAACTGTGGAAGAAGTGAAAAACAAGCATCAGATGAGAAGAGAGGGAGCTGCTAAGAGGGAAAGAGCTCTTGCTTATTCCATCTTACAGCAGGTAAGAAGAGTTGGTTAAATATACATTTTAGTCGTTTATTCTTTAAGATAGCTTAATTTAGTTCTCTAAGGTAGTCGGTGTTAATTTGGCGTATGTTAAAGCTTTAGATGAAATATACTTTGTGAGTTGTGAGTAAACAAATACTAAGAAATTGCCATTGAGAGAAAAGAAAAAGTCTCTATCAGTGGCGTTGCTGTTTTGATGTGGACATAGATCAAATCATCTATCCTTTAATTTTTTATATGTAAATTTGATTTTTCTGTCAAAATCTTCTTTCTTTAGATACTGACAGAAATTTTGACTCTAGTTGTTAACCTTTCTAGATGTGCATTTTGTCTGTCAGGCTCCATCCAAACTTGGCTAATCAAAGTTTAGCTAGCTCAGTTCAATCCAGTTCATTTATTCATTTTATTAATCTCTATGCTCAAATTTCACCCTCAGTCACATATAGTTCAAAGTTGTTAAAATGAAAGAGAGTACATTGGATAAAACTCAAACTCAAACAACCAGAGTCTAGACACATATTTTAACTGAATGTGTTTGTAAGTTTAATGCTTGTTTGAATGTGTTTGATTAATGGTGATGATCTTAAACTTCCCATTTCAGAGATCAAAATCATGTGCTAGTCCAAACCGTGGCCCAAGCAAACAAATGCTCCAACACAGGAAGTTTGACAAGAATTATAAGCAACAGGATTGGGGTTGGTTAGACCGATGGATGGCGGCCAAATCATGGGAAACTGGTTCTTTGGACACTATCCCGCCAGAAACGACGCCGTTTTCCCGGAGAAGTGAAGATGTAGGCTACTTTCCAGATAGTGTCAGAACTAGAAAGAACAATGTCACAACAAGAATCTCAGTTCAACAACCCTCATCATCCAATCAAATTTCTCGCACTCCATCTTCCTCTGAGTCCGTATATGATGAATACTCTGCCTCCACGTCATCATCATCCTCAGCACCGGCGGCGACGACAGGTGAAGAGGAGATCGGAAGCAAGCCAAGTTATATGTATCCCACAGCATCGATCAAAGCAAAGCAGAGAACTTGCGGAGGTAGCAAGAATTTATCGACCACAGGCAGTGGGAGGACGACGTTAGTTGAAAATCGAGAGACGAGTAACAGTACATGTTCCGAGAGTTCAGGGAGGTTGTGTCGTGATATGTATCAAGAAGTGCCGTTTGGGCGGCGAGATTGGGTGAGATGCTGAGACAAGCCACCTGTGCGGTGGCTTGCGAAGAGTGTTTGAGATTTGAACTTCTCTTTTTTTTTTTTTTCTTTTTCTTTTTCAGTTCAACAGCTTGTTGTTCTTTTTTGTGTGTTTTGTGGGGGGTGGTGTTTTTGATATTTATTATAGTATACATTGTGATGAGAAAGAGGAAGATGTATGTAATATGGTTACTCTAAATACAAGATATAGGACTTACATTTTTGTAAGTGTTCATTCTAATTTATTTTTTATATGCATTTTTGATATATCGATGTTTGTAATTGTCTGAAGAGAATAATGATGTGTATTTAAACAAATATTTCTAGGAGGAGGTATCTGATGTTCTAGTTTATTGTATTTATTCTTTTTATTTGTTCTCATTGAACTCAACATTGTATATATCTAGAGTTTTAGTCTAAGTGGGAGTTTGTTGAGTTGTGTATGTCCTAAAACTTATAGTTTGTAGAGTTAAAATTTTTCTATTATCAATAAAGATGTTATTCAATATTTCTTCAATAAAATTGTTATTGAATTTGTAAATTGCAAGACTAAATCCAATAAACTAATTTTATGTAGAGACATAAAAATTGATCATGTTCGAGTAAATAGTCAAAATGATATAGTGTTACTATAATAAAGTTGGGGGAGGTATTTAGAAGAATGATATGACATAAGAGTTCTACATTTTGAGGCTATGTTTCTTCAAAATAGATGCATGTGGCATTTTTGTTATGTTTAGAGCTAATAAATATTTTATTTCTAAGAAGGGTAAATTTGTAAATGAAATTTCTATTTCTACCGTTGACAGTTGACGCCCAATTTAATCATGTATCAATAGATTACATGATACCAGACCTTCTTAAGACACAAATTAATTGGTCAAAATAAACATAACTCATCAATAATTGGTACCCACTGCATCCCTTGAGGTCAGAAGTCCAAATCCCCGCTACCCTATCATTGTACTAAAAAAACAATAACAGTATCAATGGTTAATTTAGTTATAGGGTTACCATTTGCTCGAGGGCTATCCAGACTATTCACGACCATTCGAATAGCCGTGCCTCTTCTTTAAGTTGGTTATTTTCGAAAAGACATATTCATTCATGAAAAAAATGCAACTCTACATGAACGGTCACATACCATTTATTCAAATAATCCTCCCGTAAATGACAAGTTGACAATTGAAGATTAAAAAAAAACGTTCGGTATTTTCCAATGAAGAATCTGCATCAGGATGTAAAAACTTTCAACCTTCCTTAGTGAACATCAATCGAATTTACCTGGTTAATCAGTGGACTTGATGCCTTGAACTTTCAACCGTTTTAAAGTAAATTAAGACAATTTAAGTCGCATAGTTTCTCATTATAACAAAGTTTGTTCGCATAACTGTGTTCATTTTGGCCTTGAACACTACTTGGTCTCATGAGTGTTTTAGAGAATTTGGCTTAAAATTCTCATAGAAGCGGCCCCTTCTCACTCACATAGGTGATTCCTGTTAAGAACATCGTCTATGCTCTTTTCACAAATAAATACTCAACCAGTTATAGAAATCATTAAAAGCATAATGCTTACCCTAAAAGCACACGTACATTGTCTCATGATCCTTAACGTAGAACTCATTAAGTTTTTCTAGAAGTCGGTTTGAACCTAGATCTTGAGATTTCCAATTAACTAGGTTGGGTTGCCCCTCTAGTTAACTTTTTAAAAAATTATAGATTGTAATCCCATTCTTGTTGCTGAACTTTCAACCAACTCTCTAGTTAGGCATTTTGTAAATGGATCCGCAATATTATCTTTTGACCTTACAAAGTCAATTGTGTTAATTCACTAGAAAGTAGTTGTCTGATTGTATTATGTCGAGACTTATTATTATCACAAAAGGGATATAGGTTATATTCACACTTTAGGAATATCATTTTATCTCAACATTATCCAATTTCTCGTGAAATAGCTTTCTAATGTTCTAAACTTGGATTATCAAGTTAGGAATGACCAATATTCTCAAATACACCATTTTCATAATCTAATCACATAGACTTTGTGGTATCATTGCAATAGATTTTTATTTGATTCTTAGCAACCACTTATAATGGTATTATTATGTTATATTAAAGACCTTTCTTTTACCACTTTTGGACATGAAAATTGAAAATCATAATTACCATCTTCAAATTAAGAATCAAATCCTTATCACTCAATGTCAAACTTTAGGAGAATCAATCAAGTAAGCAAACTAAACAATATTCACTTTACTAAAGATAGAGAGCTTGAGTATTACATTATCATACAAACATAAGGCTCATTAAGTTCACTATGATTACTAAATCAAAGGCTAGACATTTGTACACTTTAGGCAGATAAATCAATGTCTATAACTCCATCTGAAAAATTTTCCATTTCGATTATATGGGTTTGGATATTTCTCTTCTGAAAGTTTCTTGGCTTACGACAATCCTTCGATCAATGTCCCATTTTATTGAAATTAAAGCACTTGCCATTGAACTTTCTTGTGTATTGTTGCCTTTGATTTGAACTTCCACATAAAGTTTTCTTGTTGCTTTGTGGTCTATTCTCAATAATAATTGCCTTGGGGTTTATAACACTGTCTAGAGAACATTTTTCTGCAATTTTATTCGTTCTCTTCAATTCAAGACGAACCAAAATTTTTTCAAGTTTTATCTCCTTAAGATTATGTTTGAAGATAGTTTTTGAAAAATTCTCTCCATGAGGGTGACAATTTTTCAATTATTGCTGTGACCTGAAATGATTCGCTCAAAAGCATATCCTCATCATGTAAATCATGAGAATTACTTAGAGTTCTTGAACTTGACTTATCATCATTTCTGAATGCACCATTTTATAATAAAAGAACTTGCCAACTATGAATTTCTTCGAACCAGCAACTTCTATTTCATACTTTTTCTCTAGTGAATTCCAAAGATTCTTTGTTGAATCAACACTTACACATTGTAAAGTGTGTTGTTCCAATCCATTCCAAATATAATTCTTACATAGGTATTCAACGTGTTTTTTTTGTCAAATTCTCCCTCAAACAAAACAGGAGCCTCCTCTTTGAGAAAATTTGCCAAATTTAGAGTGGTGAGATAAAACAACAATCTTTTGTTACCAACATTTGAAACCAACACTACCAAAAATTTCAGGTTTCTCCGCATGGACAATCCCAACAACGAAAATAGAATTAAGATTATTTGCATATTTTCCAAAAAAAAAATAATAATAAAAAAATTAATTACTAAAAAAATTATTAATCAAATCTACATAGAATTCAATTTTGAGTAAAACAGAGTCAATAAAATAATCCGCTTGTTTATGCCAATTGTGAGAAACAAAGTCACAAAAAGGAGGAATATATATATATATATATATATAAATGAATAAAAAATTTGAGCAAAATCTCAACATCTTATTCATTTTACATACTGGAAATGGGCCAATGAAAATAATAGATTTATTCTAAAACCATTATATACATACTACATAGAACAAAATATTTGTTTTAGAAATCAACAATTATTAGATTTTTTTTCCTTAAACCAGAATATATAAACACAATATACCAAAGCCTGCAAAATCTATATATTCAAAATCAATTTGAGCGTCAATTTCAATTCCAGTGCAAAATGATCTCGGACACAATCAATTTATAAAACTAAATCAATATATATTTTGACTCAAAAAGAATTTTACAAAAAGATAAAAAAAAAATGAAAAAGAAAAGAATATTTGGTCTCTGCATATACATACAAAACGGAATAAAAGAGTGTTTTATAATATATATAAGTAAATATAATAACAAAAAAATTGAGTAAAAACAGAATGAATTATTGATATAATATTCCAAATGAAATTCTATATTTGAGGTAATAAGTTGAGACAGGATGTCTAAAGTATGAAGTTCATAATTTGAAATTCATATTCATATGTTTGTGTTTGAGATAATATACTTTTATGATTACTATTTTTGTTTTAAAATTTTTTATTCAATAATTTTATCCATTTTTGTTGGAATAAAATATGTATTACAATTTTTTCTTTTAATTTTAAAAACTTTTCTTTCTTTCTTTTTTTGCTATAAACAACAATTAATGAGAACCTAAATCGAAATTAAAACTTTTGATTTTGGCTAATTTTTCTCAATGAATTTCATTATCATTTTCTTCTTCTTTTTTTTTTCTTCTTCTTCCTATTCTTGCTCTATATTTTGATTGTCATGAATTTTTTTAATTAAATCTCCCTCATCATCGTAACAACCAATGAAATATTACCATATTTCTTCAACAGTTTCACTTTCATTTTCTTTATTTTCACTAATTATGGCTAGAAAATATTCTAGATTTTTTTTTTTATTTTACGATTTTTTTTGTTATATGTTACATACTTTTCAATTACATACATACTTTTCGTCTAAATATTCAACATTTGTTTGATATGCGAATTTATTACGTATAAATATTGCACTAAATATAGATAAAATAATATTTTTTTTATATATAATCAACAACCTTACAACATACTTTAACAGTCATCTAGTCAGAAGTGGTTGTCGAAGTTGATTATCGAATATGATTTTTGCTGAAGTTTGTAGTTAGAGGGGATTGTCGGAGCCTGAAGTTGGTCACATGTGTATTGGAGTTGGTACTCGAAGTTTGCCATCGGAGGTGGCTTTCGATTCCCGGAGTTGGTCGGGCGAAAGTGGTCATCGAAGTTGATCATCGAATATGATTTTTGTTGGAGATTGTAGTTAGAGTTTGAAGTTACTCACATGAAGGTTGTATTAGAGTTAGTTGTCGAAGTTTTTCGTCGAAGGTAGTTGTCGAAGCCTCGAGTTGGCCGTTGGAGTTGCTTGCTCAAAGGTAATTTTCATCGGAGTTTGTAGTCGGGGCCTACAAGGTGGTCGTCGGAGTTTGTTATTAGGGCCAATTGGTTGTTAGAGTTGATAGCGCGAAGGTGGTCGTCGGAGTTGGGGTCACCGGAGGTGGTTGTCGGAGCGAGAATTGGTTGTTAGAGTCGGTCGTGCAAAGGTTGTTAGAGCTCGGAGTTGGTCGCGGAGCTATCATCGGAGGTGGTTGTCGGAGCCCGAAGTTAGTCGCCAGAGTTATCATCGGAGGTGGTTGTCGGAGCTTGGAGTTGGTCGCCGGAGTTTTCATCGAAGGTGATTGTCGGAGCTTGGAGTTCTATGATTGTGACAGTGGCCGATGGGTGGAGCTATTGAAAACATGGAAATAAGGGAGAGTTTGAGTGAGTTGGGGTGAGTTGGTAAAATACACCAACTCAACTCACCAACATTTAAAGTTGGTGGGCAAAACAATGAGCTCTTATATTATACCAACTCAACTTTAACTCATGGTGAGCCAATCACCCTATAAATGAGATCTCATTAACAAAAATTAGTTAAAAGACATGAAGGCAACCAAGAAAAACACATGAACCAGAAGGAAAAATATCAATGCAAACGAGGACAAAAATCTAAAATTTGTCTTAAGATTGTTATATGAACAATATCATCAAACAACAAAAAATACAAAATCTTATATAACACAGAACGTTGTTTCCTTAAAACAATTTTACTCACCCTAGTACTTGAGTTTCATGAATAATTTGTTATGATAGAACAAATTACGTTTCTTATGGAAACAATACCTCATCCATAAGATCCAACGAATTGTGTACAAATTTATAAAGGAAAAAAAGTTTTATGAGAGAAATGCTTATGAAACAATTGTGAAGACATATTTATAGACTATTTGTGACCATTCGAATAGTCATGTCTCTTGTTCAAGATACTCTCGAAAGGACATATCCATTTATAAAATAATGCACCGAATTGTCACATACCATTTATTCTAATAAGTTTACAAGTCAATTCCATTGTTCATATATTAGCAGAAAAACCGTATATATTCTTTTTTATAGTGCAACTCTTAAAGGGGAATTGGAGTATATAGCAAAATTAGGAGTATATAGTAAAATTTTAAGTTTCAATTGAAAAAATGACAAAACTGAATTTTAATAAGAATTTTAACAAATCTTATAGAGTAGGTGATCTGACTTTTTTTAATTTCTTATTTGCCTTCAATTTGATCGGTAAGTAATTGTTGAAAACTGAGTTATTAACATTTTTACATACAATGTAATTATTAACTATTGAGTTATTATTTTAAAAAACCGTTTTTCTATTTTTATGATTTTAAAATTTTTTTACTATTTCTCCAAATGAAACTTTAAAATTTGCTATTTATCTCGTGCCATATGCCTGAATTTGACATTGACACAAGAGTGAATCACCATTGCCCACTAACGGTTGATCTTTTATTCAATAGTGGCCCAACAATAAAGAAGCCACCAAAATTACACCATGGGCCAGATCTGTGTTTCCGTATTGAATCTGGGCCATGTATTCTAATAAGCCCATTAAAAACAAGAAGTACGCGATGGGCCGGCGGCCCAACTTTTTGAATTTTTAGAATGATACGACACCGTTTCTTCACTATGAAAATTAACGAATCTCGGAATCATATCAATTCAAAACTGAAAACGATAGCTCGGTTTCAGCGCGATTTTCTTAAGCCCTTCCTCTGTTAGGGTTTTACTCAGCAGAGGAAAAAAAAATCTTCAAAAAACAGTAGATCATAGTTTTCATAAATTAACAGAAGAATTTTCAGCTTCGATGGCGGAAGAAAGGCATTACAATCCCGACTTCAACGCTTACAATGGCGAAAATTTCCTCCAAATGTACGATCAACAGCACCAATTTGATATGGGGAGTGAGTTGGAACAAGGGAATGTTGATAGTACAAGCAATGGAATTAAACATTCGACGAATCATTATGATTCTTCTTCCAGTGGGTTAGTTTCTTTTTTATGGTTCTTTTGTCATTTTTCTGGATATAGCCGTTATTGATTTTGTAAATTAGTTGCTGAATCGATCACTCTTGGAGCTTAAAACTTCGCCTTTTCTTATTTGGTAGCAAACTTTTTGTTGGAGGCGTTGCTTGGGAGACCACTGAAGGTAAATGTAAATTTAGTAAGTTATTGATTAATGGGGGTGTGGGGATACCTTAGAAAAAGGGGTTCTTTTTATTCGTTTAATCATTAATTAATCTTTTTTGTATTGCAGTCATATGATGACAGATGGATTCTTTGGTACATTATTATTTTTGTTTGATAAGATGGGCACTTTCATTAAACCAGAACTACCATGAAAAAGAAAAAAAATCCTCCAATGTTGGTTTAGTGTCCTTCATAATTTGGCATAAATCAACTCACGTATCTTTCTATAGTAATTGCTTGATCTTTTGAGATGATATGTCTAATTGTACAAGTTATTGGTGAATATAATTTGGTCATGATTCTTGTTACTAGTCTAGCTTTTCTTTATATATATCAGTGTATTGTTTTCAGTTCCCACTATAGAGCTCTCTTTCATCTTTTAATTCCACATTATTTTGCTCGGAGCCTAAATAGTTGTCATTTGAAAATTCCTACGAATCTATGTTTCTTTTATTGTATAAATCATTGGATTTATGCTCATTTAATAATGCTGTAAATTTCCTTTGTTGTATAAGACTAGTTAATGTCAGCATAACTTAGCAATAATTGATATATACTTTTCTTCTCGATGTTGGAGGTTCAATTCTCATGCCTCACATTTGTTGTAATAAAAAGACTAGTTAACACTAAAGAACTCTTCTTGGGTTTAATAGCCCCCATCTCTCTGGCATCCTTAGGAAAAGAAAATTTGTTCTTTCTTTTGTCACATTGCCATTGTGCTAATATGTTATTGTTTCCACGTTATTCTTTCTGAATTCTGACTGTCATCATCCTGTCATACATGTCTTGACAATTATTTATTTATTATTATTTGATATTCAGAGACCTTTAATGGCTACTTTAGCAAGTATGGGAAGATAGCAGATTCAGTGATAATGTTGGACAAACACACTGGAAGGCCACGGGGGTTCGGTTTCGTAACATTCTGTGATCCTGCCGTTGCTGACATGGTTCTGAAGATAGACCATGTTATAGATGGCCGAGCGGTAACATAAATGTTTTTTATTTTTTGTAATTCTAAACTTGTAATCTGGGTGATGGATATTGGTCAATGGAATATTTTTATATGACTATTAGGTGGAAGTGAAGAGGACAGTTCCTAGAACTGATATGAATGATAAATCGGTATCAAGAACAAAAAAGATTTTTGTTGGAGGAATACCACCTGGTTTAACTGAAGGTATTATTGTAGAAGTCAATATATATGGTCTTTTCTGATTGAATCTTGTTTTCAGAATTAATATTAATTGAAAGATGCTCTGTTTGGATGTCTCATGAACATTGCAGAGGAGTTTAAGGACTACTTCTCTTCTTTTGGTAGAATTATAGAACACCAAATCATGATAGATTATAAAACGAAGCGGTCTAGAGGATTTGGATTTATCACTTTTGAGAACGAAGATTCAGTTGAAAATATTTTTGCTGGAGATAAAATACATGAGCTTGGAGGCAAGCAGGTAAATGGGAAATGGATTGAAGCATAAAATTCTATATTTTTTTTGCTTACATGAAAAAAACTTTAAGAGATTGTTTACACAACTTCTGTATGTCAATATATGATTAAATGCAGGTGGAAATCAAGAAGGCTGTACCAAAAAGAGTTGCTTATGATGTCAATAGTAACAATGCACATATGTCTTCAGGATATGACATGTATAGATGTGGAGGTTTATATGATGGTAAAATGGGCACAGATTTTAGTCGTTACGATGTATATGCTCCGTATGGTGGGTACGGTGGAAACTATGCCAATTTCTACAGTGCATACAGCTACGGTTTTGGTTATGGTGGTTCGATGTATATGAATGGTAGATTTGGGATGAATGGCTACGGCGTCCCCGCAGCTGGATATGGATATAATGGATATGGAAAAGGATATGAAGGAAATGGTGGTTCAATGCCTGAGAGATATCATCCATATTGATGTTGAGCAAACTTCTCCTAGATGGTTTCAATCGTGAAGAAAGTGATGATTGATTTTGAACACAGGCACAAGTGTTATTATCCATCTTAGTTGCTGTGCAGTTTGAGATTTTTTCAGTGTAATATAAATATTGTAGACAATTTTTCATTCCTCTATTATTGTTGTTTTTCATTCCTGGGATATGAAGAAATGATTTGATTGATAAAATGGAACGATGAACGGATCGTTTCCTGAGATATTATAGGTTTGAATCTCTACTACTCTATTTGTGATGTGAAATTCTCAAATAACGAAAACACATAACATTTGAAGTGAGGCTAAACATAGAAGATGTAGTTTACTTCGTAATTGTCTTCAACCCTTTCTATATGAGAGGAGAAGAATGTTATAGAGATTCATTCCTACTTGTTTATTTACCCAATCACTTATCGTGTGTGGCATGATGTTCATGTTTACGTGATTCATTTTTGAGAATCATTCCCTTTGATTAATAATGTTTGTTTTTTTTTTTTTTTGGTGAGAGAAAATGTGGGTTGCACTTCATTTTGATTTTTTTTTCTTCATAAGAAAACAAAAGAGAAAGCACATGTGAATGCAGGGTAATCACATGGATTACACAACCTACGAATTAGTGGCAAATCCAAAACAGTTTCAACAGAAATGATTATAAGTAAAAGGGTTCTTTTATTCAATTGCCAATTGGCTTTATCAAAATGCAGAAAAAAAGTAAACAATGGCTTATGAAACTAGTCTTGTATTTAATTGATTTGAGCTTTCTTCAAGCTCCAAGCACCGAGTTTTGTGATGGTGACACTTTCTGTTCCATTGTTGAAAACATAGAGACCAACATTGTCTCCAATGGCTAATGTTGGATAAACTCTAGCTGTAATGCAAGCCTTCCCCTTAGATCCAAAGCTCTCAACAACCGAGTGATCAATCTGTAAAAATTTCACAAGTTTTCACGTAAATTTCGTTAGACGAATATGGTCAATGCAGAAAAATACACTTTTAATCTCTCAAATTTGAGTTTAATTATATTTGGGGCTTCCTAGTTCTCAAACACAACAATTTTATCGTTATGATTTGCATGTTGTATTTAGTCCGTTGTTATTAAAATAGAATTTTTTTTAAAAAAGGACCCTGCTTTTTATTGGTAACACAAAAGCTGACAAATATAACATTAATAAATTGAACTAAATTTCTTTTCTTTTGTTGTCCAACTACTACTCGTTTTTTTTCACACAACTTTCGAAAATAACTTCATTCCTAGATCCGATACCTACATGTATGAATTAAATTATATTGACTTCAAATAATTCACGTGAAGTGAAGAATAAAAATTATGAATATTGAGCCTCGCACGTTATAGGTTATGCTTGTGGAGATCTCGTTTATCTTTAGACTCACCAACTAACCAAAAGTATGCCTTTAAAATTCATGAGTAAGTGCTTTTTTAAAACTTTTTTTTCCTAAAGCCAAACCCCTTAGTTAAGTGTTTTTGAAACAATTGGTTCCATAAATTCAGTTTCAAATCTCGAAGCATTGTTGATTATATATTATCAAAAGTCAGTGGAGAACAAAAGAAAACAACCTTAATATATCCAAATAAATAACAGAGAAAAAAAAAGGGAATCTCACCAAACTTCTTAGTGAAAGATCTTCACTAACTGGGTCCACATTTAAGAATGCTCCATATGTTGTCTTGTCATTGTTTGGATTCAACGAAGACCTATTCAAAGTAATAAATTATTCAATCTGACTGTCATGACTCGTTAGTGCAATGTTGTTTCAATTTCTTCAATAAATTTTCATACCTGCTTTGGTCACTACACATAAGTACGATGTATTTGCCTTGTCTTTTGAATATCGTAAAGGAGATGGAAGTGTACTCTTTCAAGTCTTTTGAAGCCAAAACTAGAAGCCCAAATGAACCAACTCCACCTTTTGTAGTTGCTCCCTTTTGGCTACAAAGCAATTGTGGGTCTTTCCATTCAGGTTTCAATATTTGAGCTTTCTTAAAGTTTTTTACTTTAAATGAAACCTCAACATCTGCCTATAATATTACCAAAAACAAAAACAAAATCAAACAAACATTAAATAATGACATGATTGTCTATTTCGTTGTGTTTTTAAGAATGTTTTATGGAACAAATTTTGTTCACCTGTGCTGCTGTTACACCTTTTACTTCAATCAATGATCCTTTCTTCAATACTTTGTTTGTCAATTTAACTTTGTCCTTTCTAAGCTTTTGTATTTCCTCAATTGGCCATTGAATTAGTTGCTTCCCAGAAGCATCCAACCAAATAGTCCTTGGAATTGCCTGCACAATATAAATAAATAAAAAATACATAATTGCTTTCATCAAATCCATATGTGACCATACAATATATAATAATAATATCATTTAATTTACTTTCAATCTTGACATTTTTTTTTAGTATAATTGAACTTAATCGATTTATCCTAAAAAATAAAACCCTTGAAAAACTAAAGTAATTTTTTTCCCTTGAAAAACTAAAGTAATTTTTTTTAAAAAAATTATTATTATTATTATTAAAGGACAAATAAAAACAAAATAGAATTTAAATCCATCACTTTTCATGTCGGCAGATCTCCTTTTGTTTTCAATATATAGTTTTTTAAAAAATATTTAAAATGGGATTAAATCATTGACTTTGACTTTAATATTACCTGGATGCCAGACCATCCTTTCTTGATATCATCTTCAACACTTGATGATTCGTTCACCCAACCCCACAAAACTCTCCTTTTCTTTTGCCCGTCATAGAAAGTTTTTGAAGCATAATATTTCCCATAATCATATCTCAATCCCATGTAACCTTCAATTGATCCTTTGTTTGGAACATAAATATCTTTCTCCAAATCATAGTTTCCAACTGTATAGTGGTCATGCTTTGTATCATCCAAGCTCACCTTTAGCACGTGCTTCACGTGCCCTCCGCTCACGCTCGTGTCAACCCCTTTCCGACCGGTCTTCGCCACCGGGAAGAAATCCGGACACTCCCACATTCCTGTTCCGTCCGCATAATGAAGCGGATGGTCAACCTATATATATCATCGACTAAAAGGGTATTAAAAAATTCGATTATTTCATCATCTATCTCTTTTATTTGCAACCTATCTCATCAATGACAATAGAAAAAAATTTAAAAATATATTTATTTTAAGAACAAATAGGTGCAACCGAGAAAGTTCACTTTACTCAAACTTAACCCAAGAAAAGTCCGAAAATTATAAATGAAAGGAGAGTTGGAGAGTTTTTTGAGTTTGGTAGCTTAACACGACCTGATCCCACTTAACGAAATCTTTGCTTTGGTACATGATGGCGAGTCCACGGGCATTAATTTTGCTCCCGATGATGACTCGCCATTCGCCGTCGGGGCCGAGCCAGGCGGTGGTGGGGTCCCGGAAGGAGCTGGAGTTGATGTGGTTTTGTGGGGTGGGGGCCATGAGAGGGTTTTTTGGGGATTTCACCCATTCTCTTAGATATGGGTCGGAGAGATTCTTAGGAACAGCCAAGTTTTGAACTTGTTGGTTTTTCGGATTAATTCCTGTGTACAAAATCGCCGGTTTGTCGCCGGGGAGGATGGTGGCGGATCCCGACCAGCAGCCGTTAATATCGGACGGCTGAGATGGGTAGATAGCGTGATCGTGAGGTTCCCAGTTGATCAAGTCCGTTGATGTGGAGTGGGCCCACACAATGTTGCCCCACACGGCTCCTTTTGGGTTGTATTGGTAAAACAAATGATAAATTCCTTTGTATATCATTGGACCTGAAATATTACAATTTTGGTGTTAGAAATTTGAATAAGAAAAATTGTTTTGATATTTATGGTGAAAAATTAAATAAATGCAGGGGAAAAGGAAAAAAAAGAAAGAAAAGAGGTGGAACTAACCATTTGGATCTGTGAATTTGAAGTGAATTCCATTTCCAAATCACATGTCAAAGAAAAAAGTTGCAAACTTTTAGTGGGAGAAAAAAACCCAGAAGAAAAAAAAGAGATGAAGAACAAGAAAATGAAAAATAAAAACCATTGATCCAATTCTTGGGAGGTTGAAAATGGTAGGAAGTTCTATAAGGTTGCTGATAATGATGGGGAAGAGAGTTAGATAATTGAGCTCTGTAAACATGGTGAGAAGCTTGAAGCTGAAGAACTCCATGGCCAAACAAGAAACAGAGGAAAGAGATGAAACATAGAGAGAAGGAAGCCATTGGATTGGAAAAGAATTTGTTTAAGTATTGAGTTTTTCAGCTATCTATTTATAACTAAAAATCTGATTTTGATTGGTCATTTTTAGAGGAGGGAGAGAGAGAGAGAGAGAGAGAGAGAGAGAGAGAGAGAGAGAGAGAGAGAGAGGAAAAACAAATAGCTAAGAAACTTAAAAGGGTGGGTTGTATTGACAAGTCAAGTTGATGTAGGTGTCTAATTTTTTACTAAACTTTAGGGGTAGGGTAGGGAATATATTTTTTTTTTTTTTCGTGGATATCTAGATTACCAAGTTTGTGAAAAATCAAGAAATTTAAAATGGCGGGTTTGTATTAATATGCCAAATTGATGTTTGTGTCTAATGGTTGACTAAACTTCAGAAGTTTCGTTTTCTTGAGAATAAAAAATTTGCATCTAGTAGACATTTAGATTATTGTATTTGTTTTTGTTAATCTAAAGAGCTGTTTCGGGGCCCAACATGAGATGGTATATCCCACATCCTATATCATCTCAGTGTTTGGAGGCTCATTATCTTATCTCACCGATTTTAATGTTTGTCGGCATGGAACGTGTTTTGCATCTCACCATCATTTCTTTTTGTATATTGTATATCATCTCAATGGTTAAACAGATCATACTCAATCAGAATTCTACAGACATCAGAACTCCCCACATCATATATCATCTCAGCGTCCCAAACAGCCCCTAAGATTTTTGGACATCTAAAAATTCTTGAGCATCTTAAGATATCTTTACGGATGACAACTTGAAAGTTTTAGATGCTCTCCTAACATATGGATTTTATAAATTCTTTCATTGACACCTTATATATATATATATATATATATATATATATATATATATATATGTATTATAGATCTTGCATTGAGAGCATCCTTTTTCTTATATATATATATCACTCTTATTTATTTATCATTTATAATTAAAATAAATACTGTAAACCATATATATTCTCTTTTTAATTATATCATAGTTGTTTTTGTTTTTTAGAAAGATATTCAAATTTGAATTTAAATTAATATTCATTTATAAAATTTTAAATTAATACATGATATTGTTGAGTAAAATAACATAAAAAATATTATAACTTATATTAATTTAAAAAATTCAAATTAATAAAAAAGAAGTCATATAAACTCGTAATATTAAATTAATTATAAATCAATGAAAAGTTACAAGGACATTTTCGAACATTATGTAAATCTAAGATAATCACATATAGAAATCATCAAGCAAATACAATTATCGAAATCATTCCCAAAGCTTTATGAAAATATTAGTAGAAAAATGGATGACAAAACATAAAATTTTATGGATGAAAAAAGCAAATGATTATCGAATGAAGCCTAAAAGGCTAAAACTTTCAAGTATTATACATGTCTATAGAATTTAAAATATATCAAATAGGTCAATGATCTAATAATAAACACAAAATTAAAAATTCACACACATTAGAGATACTAGATAATTTTTATCTATTAAGGATCAATTAAGAACATTTTAAACTTCTAGGACATTCAATACAAATATGTGAAGTCAAATCCACCTATTGATCATCAGCTTCTCTGTTTTGTGAGCTATAAAAGAAAAAATAATAATAATAATAATAATAATAATAATAATAATAATAATAATAATAATAATAATAATAATAAAAATAAAAATAGGAGTGTCTTTATCTTCAAGATAATGAGAGACAAATCACTCAGTCACATGATGTGCTGTATTGTAGTAAGTTAGAATAATGTAAATTAAACTTTGGATCTTTAGGACTTTTACTCATACATTCTTTATTCATTTTCTTTGGTAATTTAATACTCCACAGATAATGTTCAATTTTATAGCTTTAAAGTCATTAGACTATTCTACTTGGCTATCTACATCATTGAAACTACTTCTTTTGACTTTAGGATCTAAAAGAAAACCACTTCTCACTATAAACTATTTCAAGAATATATATATATATATATATATGAGCCATGAAGCAACATTAGATTTGAAAATTAAATCTAGGACGAGGATTATTAATTAATATATATATATTCGATTAGATAATATGTGAGAATGGATGATTTACACTTCTCATTAATCTTTTCAATTAAATGATATACTGACTTAATCAATTCAACGATATTTTTTTAGGTTTCAAATCACACATATTATAGATAAATATTGAAAAAGAAATACTAATGTGGTTGTTAATTGAGTTATTCACAACTCTAATTAATCAACAATCTTGTCTTAATTAATTACTTTTAAGAAAAGAATAATACTTTATTTTGATAAACTAGAAGTTGGTTTCAACTAAAAAAAGATCATATTAATTAAATATAGGTATAGTTTTTATGGTTTTCTCAAGATAAAACAAGTGTTTACGGTTTAAATTAATATTCATTATGGAAATATTAAAATAATATAGGAATCAAAATGTTAAATTATATTTATAAATTAATTTATTATTAATTTAGTTTTGATCAATATGATATGTAATATACTAAACACTAACTGCGTCATTGAAACAACTATTACTTTATCATTAAAAAAAAAACCCATTAACAAACTTATACTTGTAAATTAAGAACTTTTTTTTTAATATGTTTTAAAATCTATAAACCTCACCTATTATTCGTATTAGCAAGTTTCAACCTCATTAATGGATTTCAAAGTCAAATTTAGTCTAAATTTAACTCAAACTCGATCCAAACTCACCCTTAATCAAAATATAATTCCACTTGTTGAAAACTTATTGAGATATGAAGCGCTAGATCGGCACAAGCACAATGACACATTTAATACAATACACCTATTTATATATTGATTGACTACTTGATATATGACTTTATTGATTTTTTGAGTTCATTGAACTACGTACAATTCATAGAGTGTATCTTTCTAGTCTCAAACCTTGGTTAGACTACGATCCATTTGATTGCAACTTTAGTCAAACTATTACAACATTTGTTCCCATCTTAGTCTCATACACTTTAGTTAGGCTATTATTTATCAAGTCACACCTAAGCCAAGTTGTTAGGCATAGGAACACATTTGCTAGGTGACTATTGTCATCCATTTGGTATACAATGTCGATTACAAACTAATATCATCATTTTAATTCGTCTTTGTAGATGTACGATGACATGGGTATGATGTTGATTTTGGATTGACAGCATATCTAGCTGTCATCGTATAGGTACAAGGATACTTAATGTCAGTTTTAAATAACTATCGTACCTAACCATCATCATAAATATGACGAATGTTTTGATTGTCATCATATTCAAACCGTCGTCGTATCCTTTGATGACACTTGCAAATATGGTGATTTGCAATCTATCATCAAATGTATATGAACCAAAATTGTTGTAGTGACTTTTTCATTTCAATTTTAGATAAACTAACGACTCACTTTGTATATATGGCTTTATAATCTCATCAAAATTAGGGGTATACACCAAGTATCTAAAACAACAAAGCTTGGTGCTTATCATCTTCATAGGCAACAATCTACACGCACAAGTTGATGATACCAATCGATGGCAAAGAGTTAGAAAAATGTGTTGGTAAGATGGACATTCACATAAATTATTATATTACTTTAAAACCCTATTAATAATATTTTTCACACCGTAATCATTTGACAATGGAAAACTTTTAAATTAGGCAAACAACTTTTTTGGAAAAGTTTATAAAATTTAAAATTTTTTAAGTTGCAATGTGAGAAAAGTGTGAATTGAGGTGTAAAAAGAGACACAACGTTATGGACTAAGGAATGGGGCATAAAATCTCTACTATATATAAAAGGGGCAAAGTGGGGAGAATCTATACATTTCCACTTTGCCCCTCATTTTTTAGCATGTGTCCTTCATACCCTTTGCTTCTAATGGTTGGTTATTAATAAATGTATTTCAATCTACGATCAAAACCTTTCAAAACTTTCACACCTTCATACCTTTCTAATAAAACATCTTTTCAATAAAACACGATTTTTCACCAAAAGACTTCTTCTGTATGTATTTAATTAATGTGAAGGGAGAGACTAGAATTTTTTGGAAAATCTATCTCTTCTATAGAACAAAGGTAAGCACTATTGAAGCGTTCATCAATAACATCTCCGAATAACCTTTCTAATAAAATATTGTAAGTGCTTGAGCTTTTTTAAAGGCTTTGACCAAAAACAAAGAAAATTACCATTGACATGTATGTGTTTTTTATTGTATTTGTTTTATTTTTTTCCTTCAATTCTTCCTCCTTCAAAACAAAGGAAATTCTCATTGATGCGTTGGGAAACACATTAAATCATATGTCTTAACTCATGAAAAACAAGTCAACTTAGTGAAACTAATTACTCACTGTCTTAGGTTACTTCCTCAAAGGATTGTAGGCTTCCTCTATATGTGTTTGCCCCGTGACAAGAATAGAAACCTTTGGTTAATGCTATTAGCTCCCTTTTGAGCTTAACCATAACATTCAAGCTTCACACTACACGTTCACTTACCTCAATGCATCAACATACTTAGTCATATTTACCTTGTAACTAGGTGGAGTGGTAGCCACACACACATGGGTGTTCACTAGGTGCTAGAACACGCCTACCTTGCCTAGCCATTGGGCACTTGATAACACAAGCCTACCTTAGCTTGTTCATCTAGCCAAATTTCCATTTTCAACTTTCAGCATCAATCACTTAAGTTCGAAACATTTTCTCACAAAGATTCCTTCTAAGAACTTGTTCCTAAACATCTTTATCTGTCTTACCTTAAAATTTGAGCCTATGATTCTTCTTGATGAGCTTGAACTCCTTCAATCTTCCAAACCTGTCCGAGCAATCCGAGAACCTTAAGCACTTGTGGAACTCTTCAATTTTAAACTTCAGTCCGTATGAATCTTCTCTTGGAAGCCTATGATCATCTTCAACACTGATGGAATTTCAGATTGGCAGCAATTTTTTCCCTTTTGCACGAGAAATAAGGTCAAACCAAGCTCTTCTTCCCCAACTTTCTTTTTATACTAAGGGTTGCATGATCAGATGATCTATTAGGGTGACACCTAGACCAGTTATTTTTGCTTAAGGCCCTAATTAGGCTACTTAGCGCACTAACTAAATGACTAAGCCAGGTGCTTCAGCCTTACTCCAACACATAGGCTGGCATCCATTTAAGCTTTCCTTTTCGGCAAATGCCTACACCAACCAATGCCCCACTCGCCTTTTCTTAGGCAGTTGCGTTAGGCTTGCCGCACACCAACACCCCAAATAGCCTCTATAACACGCCTTCGCGCCCCTTGCATCAATGCCTAGTCCTTGGATAACCACATTCCAACCTCTAAATCTTTCGACCAACGCACACCTTGCTGCCACCTAGCTCTATGGCCTAGCCTTATGCCTTTTCCCACACCTACATTAACCTCTTTAGCATCACTTGGCACCCTTTCAACCCATTCGCCCATGCCATTGCCTAAACCTTGGGCAACCTTCTCTCTTCTCAGCCAACGTCCATTCTTAAGCCTTGGCGCCCCATAGACGTTCACCATGGCACTTGGTGGCTCGCATGCCACCTACCTTAGGCCACACTAATCTCCATTGAGGCTAACACATGCTTCTTGGATGGCCACTGCCAACGCCTCACTTGATAGGCACAACTAGCCTCTATATGGCCCTTCAACGCATGCCTCATGCCACACTTAGCCAATTTTCTCCTTTGAGTCTTTGGGCGCATAACACAGCAAGACTTCCATTCTTAAGCTCTCCTATTTCCTTATAAGTTCCAAGTTTTCCTGATTCACCCAAGAGCCTCATGTGCCATCCTTGAAGAATTTTCTTCAATCTTAAGCCTAACTCCACGCCTAGTTTCCTTCTTGTCTACACTTTGCAAAATCTCACTAAGTGTGGAATACCTTTGTAGGATTGTATCAGCAACAACGGAAACAACAAGGATCATTTAAGTACTATAATTCATTAATTTTGGCAAAATATAAAGCATACTCTTGCAGAAAACAAGTGAATTTCATGACATACCTTTGTAGAACCTCTTCAAAGCTCGATCTCTAGCTGTAATCTTCTCCAAATCTTATTGATGACCACCTCAAGATCTTCCCCACTATTCTCTTGGTGTTTTAGATTAAGTTATGGGACTCAAAACAAGTTTGAATCAAGGGATGAAGTAGAATTACTCACAATAACAATCTTGATGAAGAACCCTTTCTTAAGCATGAATTTTCTCTAAAATCCTCTCTTGATTGCATGCCCAAAATTCACTCCAAACTCTTCAATATATTATAGATCAACATGCAAGAGAGAGAGAGTTGCATGAGTTATAGCTCATGCTTAGAGTAACACAAGGCAATGTTGATGGCTTTTGTGTGAGTAAGTAGGAGATGGATAATGGAAAACATGATTTTTCCATTTTGTGTTTTGCATTTCTAATTTTTCAATTTTATCACAAAATTAAAACTTGATTTTTAAAATCTATTTTGATTTTAAAACTGAAAAATTTAATTAACTTCATAAATTAATTTTTAGATAAAACTTAATTAATTTAATAGCAAATATTAAATTAATTTTTACACATATCCATCTTTATATATTTAAATCATATTTAAATATAAATTCTCCTATTCCGTTTAATTCTCAAATTAAACACGTAATTATATCTCATATAATTACTAATTCCCTTAATTCTAATTTGAACGTTTCAAATTAAATTATCACGCTATTCTAGAGCTAGTCCGTTACGCGCTAGTAGGGGAACTTCGCAGACCTACAGATCATGGGCTCCAACGATCCGAGATTAATTGGCTAAACTCATTAGACCAGATTAATCCCCATTCGTTAACTAATGGGTCACGTTAACTAATGGGCCACTCTACTAAAGACTATAGTTGCACTCCCCTCATTGTAGATATATTACGTCCACATGATTTAGCCATAATCAGCAAGTTGAACCTTCACAGATTGTTCGTAATAACGATTGGGTCAAATATCTATTTTACCCCCGAGAGTACGTCTAATTCCTCAAGTTCCTACTGATCCTCTAATGAACAACTGGTTTATGATCCAATCACTAAACCAAACTCTCTCACCCCAGTGAGAGGGTGGGGCCCCTTGTTCAAGACATCGATTCAGTACTTGAGAGAACAACCTTTCTTCTATCCCTAATTCGGGTAGGTGTGAACTTCGTCTTGCACCCTATGTCCCCAGCTATCTATTAGGTCTTACCCCTGATATGAGAGTCTTATTGAGCCGGCGCTGTTGAGCTAACCCTCACTTATGCAAATCTAAGGGTAATCTCAAATAAACAGGAGTTCATAGTTAGCTCAGGATTAAGATCAAGTTATCTAGGTCATTTAGGTGAAATAATCAGTCTTATATAGTAAACAACTTTATAAAGTAAGAGTGACTTATTTCTTGGTCCAATGTTATGCAAACTCATTACATAGGACGTCCCCACTCCTCATGTCATAACATGTACGAATTAGAATCACATCGTATGTAGCACTTTACAACTCTTTGTAACAACTACAGAGTAGGCCGCATCCAATGGTGTTACCAGAATAAGGTACCTAACCTTATTCATGTACCATAGATCATTTGGACTATTTATTCGAACCTGATCCACTCTTATGTCTCCACATAAAGTTCAAGTACTCATGTAATAGTCATGAGTCTTAGTTTATTGGATTTAGACTTTCATACAATTTATGAAATCAATAATAAGTATATTGATTATAGAAAATGTTTATCATTTTACAAACTGCGAGTTTTAGGACATAAAGCCCAACAACCTCTTCATACTACCCAAGAGCATTCTTGCCTAGCACTTAGAGAATTTTATCTCATTCTCAATACTCCTATGCATTCACATTACTCACAACCTAGTTTGCAACTAGGTTAATAAACATAAGCATCACACAATAGCTATAAACACTTAGTAAAATGAGTTATAGGATTTACACATGGAAACATTTAGCCCCAAATCCATGAATCAAACCAACATCTCAAACTTTTTCACATTCCCTCTATTAGAGTTTGTGTGGTTAGCAATATTTGTTTAAGTATCTTAGATGTTATGAGACGTGTCTTTGCATTGGCGCTTTCAGAAAAGGAATGTCTACGACAATGTTAATCCTGCAAATTACTTTTCTTTATTGTCTTATTTTGTTAATATCTTTTCCTTTTTAGCTCGCGATTTCTATGGAAGTTAGGTTTGCCCATTATTTTTTCGCTGTGCATATTTATAGGATAATTAGTCCTCTGGTTTGGATTAGTCGTATTACTTTTGTGTGAAGCTCATATATGAAAAATCAACTTAGTGTGTATCCGGTTAACAGTGCAGTGTATTGAGAAACTTGAGTTCGTGAAGACATACTTTATGTTCCCCACATTGAAGATTCAGATCCTTTTGAGAAGGGATTCTTAGCTTAGGGGGAGCCTAAGCCATTCGAACAAAGGAGATGTTGTTCTTAGAAGGAAAGATACAATTCGAGTAGGAAGGAATCTCATGATTTATGGGGAGCTCAAGTCTTATAAAGGGAGTCTCGATTTTAAGGGAAGCCTAAGATTTTCTTTACTAATAATATAACTTAGGGAGAGTCTAAGATACCGTGAGAAAGTGTCTCACACCTAGGGGAAGCCTGTTGGATTTAGTGTCTTACATCTCATATATCTTGTATTTTATATTTTGAAAGAACAAATTATTTATTTAATAAAATAATAGGTATTTTGTTTGATATAGAAACTGCAATAATTCAATCCAATAACCTAAGATCCAAGGTTATGTGATGTCATTTTAACAATATGTGGTAGACATACAAGTGGTTAATGTTCAAGTTATAACCTAAAAGGTTTGCAGTAAATGGATAAGATTGGGTGCCTTATCCTGGTAACATTGCGGATACGACCAACTTTGTAATTGTTACATGAGTGATAACTCTAAAAAATAGTTATAACTCCTAGCTTAATTTAGGTTCGTTAATGGGTTTTATGTGTTAATTGTCTTATTTTGTAGGTACCAAACAATCGAGAGGTAAAATCGAGCGTTTGGAGTTAAACAGGGTCAATTTGAATCAATTTGGAGTTGATTGGAGCATCTAGGCTTCAAAGAAGTGAAAATGATCAATCGACCCTTGTTAGAGCGTTGCAACAATCATGCATGCATAGCTCCAATGCTTGCGCAATGCTTAATAGCAGAAGCTGAGGATGCAGGGCAGCGTCAGAATGCTACCCTTAACGTTGCAACACTACTCTTAGCATTGCAACGCTACGGATTCTTTGATGCGATTCCCAGCTGTCCGCGCATGCCTTTCTTCAGCCCATACACAGGGTAGCGTTGCAACGCCATTCATAGGGTTGCAGTGCTGCAACTTTTTCTATAAGTACTCTCTTTGGTTTTTAGGTTAAGAGGGGATGCTGATTTTTATGGAGGCCAAGAAGAGGCCCAGTTTTTTTTCTTTCCCCTTTGTATTTTTGGTATTAATAGGTTAGTTTATGTTTTATTTTGGATTGTAATCGATGGATTGGATGATCATTCTTGATTTGGCTATGGATTAAGAGGTAAATTCGTCTAATTTCTTTGAGTAAGAGGTTCGATGCAATTTTCTTGAGAATTCCTTGATTGAATTTTATGTTCTTCAATCCCATGCTTTCTTTGAATCTTGCTATAATGCATATTTGTATTTATATGTTGGAGTGACGAACCTATCATAATTTCATATCTCCACTAGTTAATTTCGAACTTGCACGTTTTCTTGTGTTTGTCTATGTTTGAAATCACCCTAGTGGCAAAAGATTGAATGTGAATGCTTATATTTATAGGCTAGTCTTGAATCTTACTAATGCATATTTAATCTAAATACGAAGAATATGTTGGTTAATTGAGTAAGGCTATCCGATCAATTAATTACACAATTGAATTGTAAATCGTAATGCATGTGCCTTTAATTCTATATGGCCGATATCAAACCCAATCTATTTAAATGATAATTAGGATGATTGATTGATTTTGATTTAGTTAGTTGTCAGCCTTTGTAGAGGCTACTTAAATCGCATCAATTAGGTAGTTGTGCATGCATAGAACAAACGTTTGTTTAATTATCGAGGTCCATGATAGAAATTGCGTAGAATTCTCCCCCTTACTCTAGAAATTAGATGGAAAACATTCCTAAATTACATTTACCCCTTGCATTTTGATTTCCTGCATGTTTTCAAATTTTATCAATCAAACCAAAACCCATATTTTACTTCTTTCATAGTCAAATTTAGATTAAGAGAAATTTAATTCTTGGTTTCCCTGTGGTTCAACCTCGTACTTACCACTGTTGCTACGTTTTTGTAGTTAGGAGTAGTACAGTGTATTATAAATCTTCTTTTGTTTCACAGCCCTTTTATGGAATTAAATGGCACGAATAATGAGTTGTAAATGTTACAGATAATATGAGCCAAATTGTTCATGTGGAGACATGTGAGTGGGATATCCTGTATAAAGAGTTTATACATGATTAGACCGAAAAATGATTAGTTTCTCTTTATAACATCGTTATATGACGAAACCAATATTTCACTAGGATGACCATAGGTGACTTGACCTTAATCCTTAGTGAGTTGTAAACTCCTATTTATGAGGGAAATCCTTTGATCTTTGTGGGTGAGAATGCCCGTGTTAGCTGCTCAATAAGCTTACCATTTTGGAGATTTGTTCGAGTACGAAGCTGGGAACACACCTACACAAGAAGAAATTTGCTCCTTCCCTATCATAGAAAAAATAGATAAATTACTCTCTTAGGAGCTGATTCCGATCTTGAACAATGAGGCCTCAGCCTTTCATTGGCTCAAGAGGTGTTAGTTTATAGTTGGACTATAAACTGTTTGTTCATTAAAGAAATCAGTGGTACTTAAGAAGTTAGATTAACTACAGGGGTAAAAAGGTATTTTGACCCAAGTGTAGATATAAGCAATTTATGAAGGGTCGACTCGCTGTTGATTGGTTATATCCATGGACACAGAAATACATCTACAGTGCAAAGAGTACAGCTATCGATCTTTAGTGGAGTGACCAATATTTAATGAATATTGATTGAATTAATTAAATTAATTTCATGTCATTAGAGATTCTATCTGTAGGTCCATAAGGCCCCATTGTTAGCTCGCTAAGGATAGTAAAAAGGAATGATTTGAATTGTTCAAATTAATTAAAGAAATTTTATATTAATATGATTAATATAAAGTATAGTGAATTCTGATAGATATGATCTGTAATCCAAACTGAAGGAACTCTTATCAAAGAGAACTTATGAGTGGAAGCAAGATCATTCCAAATTCATTGTGACAGAATTACAAGCATTCACAAACATACATACAAGTTATGCATTTCAGAACAAATTACGACATGCTTTTAACAATATATTAAATACTAAAGAACGAGAGACTTACCTTTGAAGAACTCTTCTTCTGTCTTTCTCTCGCTCTCGTTTGGATCAGCACCTCTCGCTGTCGTTGCAATTGTCTACCCAAATCTCTCGCTGTCGCTCAACAAATGAACAGTCTTCTCCACGAACAAGCAGCCTCTCGGATACCACCACTCAGTGACCTTTGTATTCTCGGAGTGAGAATCTAAGAGGTGTGGGCTCTATTGGATTTGGTATAGGGAAGGAGGAAAGAATGATCGCATTAAACAACTAAGCAAGTCGGAGGGGTTTGTGTCTATCGTATAGACTTGTGCTTGATCGTTTAGAAAATGTGCACAATCATTTAGTAAAACAGGTTTAATTGTTTAGACGATCGTTTAGTGAATCTCGCTCAGGTGTGCGATCACTTAGTAAAAACAACATGATTGTTTAGGAAACAGCGCATGTACATGATCATTTAGGAAACACTTGGGGTTGTCGTTGTAGGCTTTCGTGAGCTAAACGATAGGCCGTGTACAACCAATGAAGCGATAATGCGATTGTAACACCCCGCACATTTTTTTAGTAATAATGTAATTTTAGTAACTTTATTATTTGGAATTTCAGTAATTGGTATTAGTTGGAGGGCATTTTTGGAATTTTGGACTTCAAGTGTAAGTGCGGGAATTTAATTGTTGGCGTGAAATGATTCAAATTGAAAATTAATGGCAAGAATTAATTTTCTTTTGAAACGGAAAGGAATTAAATTTTATTTCCTTTTTTGTTTTATTATTATTAT
>NC_052357.1:7713181-7853531 GCF_009727055.1 Benincasa hispida
ATTACAGTTGGTATCAGAGCCCATGTTTTGGGTTATGTAGACTGACTTACTAGGTAAGTCTAGATTGTCTCTATGGCCCATGAACGGATTCCTCGTCATCGCCAGACACGACTTATCAATTACAAGTTTTATGATAGTTGTGCATTAAAATATTTGTTTAGCTTAAATGCACCAATTATGTTTTAATGTTAGGTCAGTGACTCGATAGAAGTTATTATAAGAGGATTATCAGGTACGAGACTACAAAAGGAGAAAAATAAAATAGAGTAAATTATGAGGTCACTTGGCACTAGTTAATCTCATGGAAATTATGTTAGAAACGAACAAATATATACCTCAGTTCAGAAATGTTAAAGGTTGATAAACCTATGTAGAGTTATGACAATTTAGGAATGAAGGTATTTAAATGTTTAAGCCAAAGAATAAAATTGTCGAGACAAGAATTGATCAAGGACTGGTGTTATGTTTTGTGTTGGATAGTGCAATCGGTGGTAGTATAAATACACAGGTTAGTACTCAAGTATAAGGTTAGAAGTTGTTTTATGAATAAGGAGGAAAGGAAGAAGAGTCTATATATTTATTAAAGATTTTGAGATATTAAAAACCCAACATTTCGAGAAGAATTTTAGAAAGGATTCATAAGTCATAATCATTTGGGTAATACTACGACTTGATGAACTAGGTAAAGTATGTGTAATGATATAAAGAATTCTTTTGGAATATCTAGCTAGGTAGATGTCATTAAAGGAAGCTAAAATAGTTGGACATGACCTTGGACTTAAAGGGGTTAAAGTAACCCAGAGCCTTATTGTGTTAAGGAGATCCAAGTTAGCCAGATTTGAAGAAACAAAAATCTTTTGGAGTTTAAACGTATGCAAATTGGCAAAGAGGAATTCTACAAGATGGAAATTCTTAGTGAGAGAGATAAGATTTATAGAGGAGTTAAGTAAAATATAATTTAGTAAAGAGATTATGTTCCACATGGAAAGTGGAAAAAAAAAAGGAGGTGTCTTGAATTTAGTGGTTTTATCATAGATAAGTGTGAATGAGAGAAAAGTATCCAAGAAAGTTTACTCTTTTGGAAACAGAAAGAAATTTAATGTGTTTGAAACTCCTAGTTAAGTATGGTTTGAAGGCTTGATAAGAGAGGTTACAAGGTATTTGTTTTGGGTATCTAGAGGACATAGATGCCCAGCCTGACCCCAGTAATGGGGTTACTTACTGAGTATTTTATACTCATTCTTTCTCATTTTGTTGTTTCAGGTAAGGGTAGAGATGCACCGACGATGGACAAGTGGAATTCATGATCGAGCCACTAGGACTAGTTTTTACGCTTCCGCATCATGAGATTTAGAGTTCTTTTCATGTTTCTCTTAATTTTAGTTTTGATGTTTAAAACTTACTTTTAAGAATCATTTTTCAGACTTATTTATTATCCTTTATGATTTATGGGTACCCTACTATTGATTTAGTATTTGAATTTAGCGAAAGTCTTTTTAATTTACCTTATTTAATTAGCATTTATTATGCCATAAGCGAGTGTCGTTTTGAGTTCCATGCATGCATGTATTTAGTAGTGGCCTAACTTAAGTCCTAGGGGGTCAGGTCGTTACAACGATTCTTTTTCAAAATGAAAACATTTTTCATTTTATCCTTCAGTTATGAAAACTGAATAAAACTTCTCAGTTTCATGCACGGTTAAGGAGAAACCACCAACAATTATCTCATAATTTTTTTAATTATAAATAAATATAATAACTTATCATATTATATTTATAACCTATAGTTTTAATATTACATCATATGCAATATTTAAACCATAGTCTTTTTCTCCTTTACTTGATATAAATGATATTTATATCATTTATTTCCAATTAATATATCTCATACATCATGTCAACTATATCATATAAATTGAACCAGTTTGATCATATCATATATAATCAAACTTCCTCTTATCAATTTGAATACTTCAAACTGACCCAAAAACAGATTCTCAACTTAAATCCATTGAGCTACCAAGGGGACCTTATGGACCTATAGCTTGAAGCTCTAACAGTACGTGAATAGCTGATTAAAATCTTTAGCCACGAGATCCACCATCCGTTAACTGTCAGGCATGCCACTAAAGACCGACAATTGCACTATTCTCACTATAGATATATTTTTGTGTCCATCGTATATAACCAGTGAATAGTAAGATAACCCTTCACAGATGCTTGTAAGTACAGCTGGACCAATTTACCGTTTTTTCCCTGTAGTTATATCTAACTTCTCAAGTACCACTGATCCCTCTAATGAACAATACATCATAGTCCTACTATGAGTGGACACCTCTCGGGCCTTGAGAAGGTGTGTGGTGCCATATCGTTCAAGCCCCAGAATTAACCCTTAGGGGAACAATCTATCTACTTACCCATGCTTCTATCTTGTGTAGCTGAGTTCCCAGCTTCCCAATCAGACAAATCCCCAAAGTGGTAGGTTTGAGTCGGCGATCTGGCCACTCACACCCATGCAAATCAAAGGACTGTCCTCAAAGGTAGGAGTTCCCAACTCACTTAGGATTAAGGTCATGTTACCTAGGTCATCCTCATGAAGTGAAACCTCTGTCATGAACAACGTTATATAACGAGAGTAAACACTTCGTGGTCTGGTCTTATACAAACTTCTTCGTATAGGACACCCCTGCTTGCATGTCTCCACATGAATGATCAGGATCAGACCATCTGTAGTACGTCACAACACTTGTAACTATCTACAAAGCTGGACCAATCCCTAGTGTCACCAGGATAAGGTTTCCCTCCTTTATCCATATACTACAGACCATTTTGGTTATCACTTAAGGCATGATCTACCTGTATTTCTCCACATACATGCTTAAGTTACAACGACAACCAGGGATCTTAGTTTATTGGTTTGTGGTAAAGCAAATAAAACATCTCATGTTTCATAGACAACTGTGAAGAAAATATCTCATATTATTACATCACAAGCGTTTGTTCAATACAGGTGTTTACAAACTACAGGACCCAACGAGAGTTTAGGGCATCAACTCCAACAATTATATTATAAGAGAGATGTATTTTAATGTGATTCAAATATTAGATTTATATAAATTGAATTCATAAAGAGATATATGCATATAAATATGTAATATTTGTATGTTAATTAATTAATTAACTTTATATTAAATTTGATTTAGTATATAGTTATTTAATTTGTATGCTAATTAATTAAATAATAGTTAATTAATTAATTATCTAAAAGGAGGAAAGTGGAAAAGATTGGATATGGGGTTACCCTTTCTCTCTGTAAATATACTTATAACCCTTTTTAGGATAATGTTTATTTTTTTTGAAAAATGACCTAACCTCTACCATTTCTCCCTAATCTCTCTTCGTCAAAAAGAATTTCTCTCTAAAACTTCCTCCATCAAAAGATCTTGGAGCCCACACTTCTAATCATTTTTTGATTCCAAGAGAATAACAACGTGCTTAGATCCTTTTGTATGTTTATCCTTTGTTCCATGAGTTCACTGATTTTTAGTTTCTTAAAAAATCGTTTTTCAAAATCGTTTTTGGTTCAAAGTTGTAAGTGGATTTCCTTCAATTGGTATCAGAGCCTAATTCTTGCAATTTTGATTTTCGATTTTTAGAAGCAAAAATTAGAGGAAAAGGTAGGTTGTTTTCCTTGCATTATGAATGTGGGTTTGCAAATAGACGTTTTCGAATATGGCACTTTAGATTACAATTTTTACTTGATTTGATCATGTAAATGAAAGTTGTTAACAATTAACACACGGAAGAAATAAGCATCTTAAGCACTCTAATTATTTTAATTTTAGCAAACAAGCATACAAGGTCATACATTTACTAAATGGGGTTTAGAGAGCACAACATTTATAGAACTCAAAATTGCTCCGATCCTTTGACTATCTTTGATCACGACATGTTTGTGGACCATTGGAAGAGCCTTCCCCGCTATTCTTTGGTCTTAAATGGATTGTGGGATCCAAATTGAGATGAGATTTAAGGAAAATTTGAGGATTGGAATGTCTTTGGTGTGAAATTCTACAAAATTCAAATTTTGCATGAAGTTTTTACAACTATTAAAAACTTCTATTTATGAAAGAATTCATGCAAAAATAAATTCACCAAATTTTGACACAAAACACATGCAAATTAGTGGGCAATTAGGTGTATACTTAGTGGTTTTTGTGTGATAAATCCACTAACTTTAAATTTTCATTTAATTTGAAATTTCATAAATTTCAAATAAATAAAAAATAATTCTAAATAAAAATTTATTCAAAGAACTAATATTAAATAATTAATTAAATTAATTTAATATCAAATATTAAATTAATAAAACACCTATCCCAAACTGGAATGATCATTTATGTATACAATATTTAAATCATATTTAAATATTTTCAACTCTTTGACTTTTTTAATTTCATAATTAGTTGTCAATTATATCACATATAATTAATTATAATTCCCTAAATCAAATTTGAACATTTCAAATTCTCTCAAAAAACTATTTCAAGGTTTAGTCCGTTATGAGCAAGCAGAAGAACCTAATGGACCTACAGATAAGCTCCAACGATCCGAGATTAATCGGCTAATCTCATTAACCCAATTAATCAACATTCATTAGCTACAAGGACACTCCACTAAAACCCAGTAGTTGCACTCTCCTCACTGTAGATATATTTCTATCCACATGATTTAACCATGAATAGTAAGTCAATCCTTCACAAATTGTTCGTAATCATTTTAAGAAAAGAATTGAAGTAGAATTGAGGGAATTAGCATAGAAATCATGGTTCTTATTATCAGGGAATGCATGTTTAGTATAGTTTCATTAGAATAATAACATTAGAATAATATAAGTGTTATATTATTAATGAAAAGTATGTTCATGCATCATTTATATAATGGTTATATTATATGATAACATGCTTAAATAATATGTCCATGAATAATTTATATTATAAATGTTATAACATATAGTTAGATGAATGGATGGATGTTATCTAATTTTCATTATTTTATTATATAATTGCTACGTATGTTGTAATGAAAATGGATTGCATGATGCATGACACCACTTTAGGTAAATTATAATTGTTATAATTTTTTCAAAGTATGTCATTAGATGCAATGTTAGGTTTTAATTTGTTTCATTTATACTTTATAACAATTATAAGTTAGATGAAATTAGAAATTAAAATATATAATAAAGAGTTGCATGCTACATAGGTTACAAATCATTTTTTAACTAGTTTAAAATTTAATTCACAGTAGACCTATGATCACAATATTTCTAATAAGATTAGAAATAGGTTTATGTTGGGAATGTCCTAGAACTCGCAGTTCGTGTTAAACATTTTATTTTGTTAATAACAATGACTTGTTGATTTTGCATCTTATTATGAAGATCCAATAAACGCGTCTTTGACTATAGTCTGAATGCTATAACTTTATGTAGTGACATAAACAAGATAAAGTTGATAGTATATAGCATAAATGGTCTAATAAGTATATGGATGAAATTGGATATCTTATCCTAGTAGCACTATTAGATGCGACCCACTCTGTAGTTGTTACAAGAAGTTGTAAGGTGCTACAAACGATGTGATCCACAAATCGTTCATGTTGAGATATGAGAGTGGAGGCATCCTATGCAATGAGTTTGCATATAGACTGGACCATGAAAATAGTCATTTTTCTTTATAACGATCGTTTACTGTTAAAACTGACTATTTCATTTATTATATAACCTAGGTTAACTTGATCTTAATCCTAAGCTAGCTATGAACTCTTGTTTGTTCGAGATTATCTTTTGATCTACAAACGGTGAGAGTAGTCCAACAACACTGCTCAATAAGCTTACCATTTTGGGGATAAGACCGGATGAATAGCTGGGGACATAGCCTTGCAAGATGGAATTCACTCCTACCCTATTTAGGGTTAGCAGATAGGTTGTTCTCTTAAGTACTGACTCCAGGTCCTAAATAATCGGGTCCTGCCTTCTCATGATAGAGAAAGAATTTTATTCATAGAGATTATGAATCAGAATTGTTCATTAGAGGATCAGTAAGAACTTAAGGAACAAGATATAGTCACAGGGGTAAAATGGTATTTTTGACCTAGCTATGATTACGAACAACCTGTGAAAGATCGACTTACTGATTATGGTTATTAAGTGGATATTAGATATCTACAGTGAGAGAAGTTCAACTATGGGCTATAGTGGAGTGTCCCATTAGTTAATGAATGGGGGTTAGATCGGACTAATGAGTTTAGCCGATTAATCTCGAATCGTTGGAGCCCATGATCTTTAGGTTCGCGAGGTCCCTCTACTAGCTCGTAAATGGATAAGCTTTAGGATAGCTTGAGAAATTAATTTGAAACGTTCAAATTAAATGGAACAAGAGAATAAATATTTAAATATGATTTAAATATATAAAGATGATTATTGTGAAAAAGTTAATTTAATATTTGATATTAAATTAATTAATTTTAAATTAATTTAAGAAAATCAAATTTTGAATTAAAATGATTTGAAATTATTTTTGGTTTTAAAAAGAAAATGGAAATTCGTTTGCATGGTTCACCAAATGGAAAAAGTGTTTTCTCCATTGCCATCATCTTTATGCTCACAAAAAATGCATTATCTTCACTACTTTGATTTTCGAAGCATGAGCTGTAAGCCATACACTCCATCTCTTTGCATGTTCATCTATTATATATAAAGAAGAGTGGAGTTGTTGGAGAAGAATATAATACAAAATTTCGAGAGAAATTATTCTAAAGAAGAAGTTGTCTTCTTCAGTCAAGCTGGTGTGAGTTTTTCTAGTTTTTTCACATCTTCAAGCTGTTCTTGAGTCCCACAACTCTGTCTAAAGCTCAAAAAGCATAGTAGATAAGGTTTTGAGGTGGTTCACATTGATAACAAGTGAAGACAACAACTGAATATACATTTTCTTGGAGAGTTCATCAAAGGTATGTTCAGAAAACCCACTTTTTGAGAAGAGCATGCTTTAGTTTTTGCTAAAATTAGTGAATTAGAAAGCTTATGGATCCTTGATACTTCCGTTGCATGTTGTTTTATTATTTCAGTTTAATCTTTTAATTCAGTTTAATAGGATTAATTCAGATAATCATAAAAGATTAAATTTGTAACAAATGTATATATAAGGGACCTTTGTCTTACGACGGTTCAATCTAGGCTAGGGTATTTAAGCTGACGGAAACGGAACACCCTTATCTGGAAACTGACCTGGAAGGCGAATTAGATAAATTTTTTAGATGTATGCAACAAATGATTAAAGTTTATTAAAGTTTTTAATGAACTATAATCAACATTGTTAAACTATCCAACGTAAATGTGACAATGGACAAAGTTAACAATCACTTAGATAAATTAATAAGCTGAATTTACCTAAGTAAGAAACCCCAAGTTTTAAAATACTCAATGGGAGGAAATAGACGTATGTGATACGTCAATTTTCCACTCACGTTCTCACGTAATGTTCACATCGTGAGACTCATGCTTGGCCTTGAGGCGCCCTGGGAGTGTCCTCATTCTAATGGTATTTTCATGGGCAATATTAAGGTGAATGGAAAAGGTATTTATAGTAAGTGGGAGAGGGATGTGTGTCAATATCCTATGGTCTCCTTCATTGGTTTGCATCATGAGACCTTCTTGCACGACCTCGAGGCATCCTGTGAGCGTCCCCTATTGATAGTTTGTGCAGTAGGTCAATATCAGGGCAAACTCCAGAAATGGATAGGATCACTTTTGCTTTTGCCTCAATCAAGTTTTCCCTTTGGTTGGCTCACTGAGGCAGAACTCTAGGGTTTAAAATAGCCACTTACAGAAAATTGTTAAGCAAGTTAATTATTTCTTGACCAAATCAATGATGAAAAATTATTATAGGAATAAGAGCTATTATGGTCTAATGATTGGTTGAGAGTGTTTCAATTCAGTGAAGGGGTGACTCATCACCCTTCGGTGGATTTTGTCCTAAATCACTAAAGCATCATTGCAAAATTAGATGTTAAATGGTGTTCATTAAATTTTTCTAAAATTGATTAGATTTATTAGAGTTATGTTAATTTAATATAGATCAATTTGTTTCATTTCAGGAAAATGTCAAATTCTATTCTTCCATTGTCTGCCTCTACTTTTTTTACCGAAATTAATTATACAACTTGGAAAGATTCGATTGAAACTATTTTTGTGCTTAATGACCTTAACTTCATCTTGATTGAGGAATTTGCTTTAGTCCCAACCCCTGATGCAACGCGAAGTATTCTTAATGCATACGAAAGGTGGATGAAGGCCAATAATAAGGCCCAAATTCACATTTTGGCGAGCATACTTAATGTCTTAGCCAAAAGATTTGAGAGCATGGTCACTACATTTCAAATCATGCAATCAATGCAAGAATTATTTGAGCGAGTGTCCTCTCAATTCAAGCAGGATAGGGTTGATATCGTCGAAACCATTAATGTTAGCTCTCTAAATAAACTCTGGTCCATATTGAGTGTCAAGGGACTCATAGAGGAGGCAAATGTTGCAAACTTGGGTGAAGTTTATGAAAGAGGTTCTTCCTCTCAGATAAAACTTGCAGTTTATAATAAGGGACTTCAAGCTGATTCCACTACTCTCTAGAAAAGGAAGAATTTCAATGGCAGTAAATCTAATTTATTTGTCTGGGAAACGTGCTTAGTAGAGAATGATTATTTTTCCTGGATAATTGATTTAGGGGTTACTAATCATGTATGTACTTCCTATCAAGGATTTAATTCCTTGAGACAATTGGAAGCTGGAGAGCTGACTCTTCAAGTCGATATTGGTGAAGTCGTTTCAGTTGTTGTCGTAGGTAGGCTTAAATTATTTTTGGACAAGAAATGATATATGTTATTAGATGACGTATATGTTGTTCCTAATATTAAGAGGAACTTAATCTCTGTTTCTTGTTTAATTAAGCAAAAGTATTCTCTCTCCTTGTCTGAAAATAAAGTGTTTATTTTTAAGAATGGAATGGAGATAGGTTTTGCTTTAATAGAAAGTAACTTATATGTACTAAGGCTGTTAGTTACAAATGCTCTTTTAAATACTGAAATGTTTAGAACGACGACAACTACTAAGAGACCAAGAGTTTCTTCTAAAGAAAATATTCACCTTTGGAATCTAAGGTTAGGTCAAATTAATATTCACCTTTGGCATCTAAGATTAGGTCACATTAATCTCAATAGGATTGAGAGATTGGTCGAAAATGAACTTCTAAATAGTTTAGAAGAAAACTCTTTACCAATATACGAGTCATGCCTTGAAGGCAAGATGACAAAACGACCTTTTACTGTAAAAGGTTATAGAGCTACAAAGACCTTGAAGCTTATACATTCAAATCTCTGTGGTCCGATGAATGAAAAAGCAAGAGAAAGGTATGAATAATTCATCTTTTTCATAGATGATTATTCAAGATACGGGTATCTTTACCTAATGTAACACAAGTTTGAAGCACTTGAAAAGTTCAAGGAGTATAAGACTGAGTTTGAAAATTTATTAGGTAAAAAGATAAAAACACTTCGATCTGATCATGGTGGAGAGTATATGGACTTAATATTCCAAAACTATTTCATAAAACGTGAAATTACGTCCCAACTTTTAGCCTCTGGTACACCTCAGCAAAATGGTGTATCGAAAAGGAGAAATCGAACCTGGTTTGTCCATGATGAGCTACGGTCAACTTTCTGACTCGTTTTGGGGATATGTAGTAGAGATTGTTGTTTATATCTTAAACAACATTCCCTCAAAGTGTGTTTCTAAAACACCTTCTAAGTTGTGGGGAGGTCGTAAAGGTAGTTTATGCAACTTTAGGATTTGGGGATATCCATCTCATGTGCTCATGACAAATCCCAAAAAGTTGGAACCTCATTCAAAAGTATGTCTATTTGTAGGCTACCCCAAGGAAGTGAGAGGTGGGTTTCTTTGATCCAAATGAAAATAAAGTGTTTGTATCGACGAATGCTACCTTTTCGAAAGAAGACCACATGAGGGACCACAAACCACGAAGCAAAATAGTTTTAAGTGAGATTTTCAATGATACTACTGAGACTTCAATAAGGGTTGTTGAATAGGCTAGTACATCAATAAGGGTTGTTGATGTTGGTTCATCTAATCAAGCACATCAATCTCAAGAGTTAAGATTGCCTCAACGTAGTGGGAGAGTTATGAATCCACCTGTACGCTTCATGGGTTTAATTGAAGCTCAAGACATCATATCTGATGATTGGGTTGAGGATCCATTATCTTACAAGCAAGCCATGGAAAATGTTGACAAGGATGAATGGATTAAAGTCATGGATCAAGAAATGGAGTTTATACACTTCAATTCTGTCGGGGAGCTTGTAGATCAATCTGATAGGGTAAAACCTATAGGTTACAAGTGAATCTATAAGAGGAAAAGGTGTGTAGATGGAAAGGTACAGACTTTTAAAGCTAGACTAGTGGCAAAGGGTTATACCCAGGTTAAAAGAGGGGACTATGAAGAAACTTTCTCACTTGTTATCATGTTAAAGTCTATTCGAATTCTCTTATCCATAGTCACATATTATGACTATGAGATATGGAAAGTGGACGTCAAGATTGCCTTTTTGAATGATTATCTTAAAGAGACAATCTACATGAATCAACTAGAGAGATTCATTGAAAAAGGTCAAGAGCAAAAGGTTTGCAAGTTTAATCAGCCCATTTATGGACTGAAACAAGCATCTCAATCTTAGAATATAAGATTTGATAATGTGATCAAATCTTATGATTTTGATCAGAATATTGATGAGCCTTGTGTCTACAAGAAAATCATCAACAACTCAATAGCTTTTCTCATATTGTGTGTGGATGATATCCTACTCATTGGAAATGATGTAGGCATTCTAATAGATGTAAATAGCTAGCCACCCAATTTTAAATGAAAGATTTGAGTGAGGCGCAGTTTGTTCTAGGGATCCAAATCATTAGGGATCGTAGGAACAAAACACCAACCTTGTCTTAAGCATCGTATATTGACAAGATTCTTGTTAAATATTTGATGCACAATTCCAATAAAGATTTATTATCTTTCAGGAAACATATTGTTTTTTCTAAGGAAAAATTTCCTAAGACTTCTCAAGAGGTTAAGGAAATGAGATGAGTTCCCTATACATCGGCTATTGATAGCCTTATGTATGCAATGTTATGTACCAGACCTGAAATTTTCTATGCAATAGAGATTGTCAGTAGATATCGGCCCAATCTAAGATTAGATTGCTGGACAATAGTCAAAATAATCCTCAAATATCTACGGAGAACGAGAAACTATATAATTGTGTATGGAGCTAAGGATTTGATCCTTACAAGAGACATGGATTTGGCTTTCAAACTGATAGGAATTCTAGAAAATCCACATCATGGTCAGTGTTTACTCTGAACAGAGGAACTATAGTTTGGCGAAGCATCAAATAATGATGCATCACGGACTCCACTATGGAAGCTAAATACGTAGCTACTTGTGAAGTAGTTAAAGAGGTTATTTGGCTAAAGAAGTTCCTTACTGATTTAGAGGTTGTTCCAAATATGTCTTTGTGCATCACACTTTATTGTGATAACAGTGGTGGTGTGACAAATTCTAAGGAACCTAAGAGTCATAAGAGAGGCAAACACATCGGGTGAAAATATCACTTGATTTGGGGGATTGTGCGACGAGGTGACGTGATTATCATGAAAATTAATTCAAAGCACAACGTTGTCGAACCATTTACGAAGGCTCTCACGGCTAAAGCATTCGAGGGACATCTAGAAAGTTTGGGTCTATAGGATATGCGACATGTTGTCTAGGACAAGTAGAAGATGTTACTAAGGTATAGTGTGTATGCCGTAGTTTATTGTATTTTGTACTTTATTTGTATTGTACTCTACTTTCCACTACCCTTTAAGACAAGTTGGAGATTGTTGAGACTGATATCCTAAATCTCTCTTTATTCTCGTAGTTTGTAAACTCCATAAACAGATTGTTATCAATAAAATAATTTTTATTTTATGCATACATTCAATCTAACTAAGATCCTAGGTTATTTATGTAATTTAAACATGTATGTAGAGATATACAGGTGGATCATGTTTAAATGATAACCTAAAAGGTCTGTTGTAGATGGATAGAGTTGGATACCTTATTCTGGTGACACTACGGATACGACCCACTTTGTAGTTGTTAAAGTATTGTGAAGTGTTACAAATGATCTAATCCTGATCATTCATGTGAAGACATATGAGTGAGTGTATCCTATACAAAAAGTTCGTATAAGACCGGACCACGAAATTAATAGTTTTTCTTTATAACACTGTTGCTAGAAGAGATTTACATTTCACCATGACGACCATAGGTAACTTGATTTGAATCCTGAGTGAGTTGTGAACTCCTGCCTATTTTGGATTAATTTGAATTATTCAAATTAATTAAAGGGAATTAATTATTTGAGATATAATTAATTATAATTAATTATATGAGATATAATTAGTATAATGTATATGATACATTATAATATAAAGTTTTAATGAGAGAAATAATTATTTGAATATGATTCAAATATTAATTATATGAATATGATTCATATAAGAAATAATTAATATAATATATGTGATACATTATAATATAAAGTTTTATGGGAGAAATAAATATTAATTATATGAATATGATTCTTATAAAAACTATAGGTTAAAGTTAATATAAATTTGATTCATATTAATTCTATAGGTTATATGAGAGATTTATAAATTATAGGTTATATTATATGTGATATAATATAAACTAAATGTTTTATGTTATATATAATATAACATATAGTTTTATCAAAAAAATTGGTTTGATTAATATATAATTATTTTTATTTGAAATTTAAATTATTAATTTTAACATTAAATAATAAGGGAGGAAGGTAATTTTGTAACCTTCTCCCTTTAATATCTCATAATCTCTCAATACATGGTGGGAGTTCCATGTTTTCACAGAGAAGTTGTCTTCTTCTTCCTCCTCAGGCTTCACATAGGGTTTAGGGTACTAGAGTTTCTCTATGAAAATTCTCCTTTATTCTTTCAATAAAAAACCTTCTTTTTCCCAAAATTGATCGATAACAAGCCCATAACTCCGCTACGATTCTCATCCTTGAATATAACGAGGAATTCCTCGTCGTAGTACCTGAAAAGAGATGCATCTCTATTGTGGTTCATGCGTTCAAGGTGAGACTGGGATCACAACCTTTCATAAGGTCGAGAGAGGAAAGGCGAAGAAATCGTTCTTTGAGGGTAAGTTTCGAAATCCCCTTCTTTCCTTTCAAGCATGTTGTAATTTTAGGATTTATCTTGTAAAATTCAAATTGAAATAAATTCGTACGATGTTTACATGCTTCTGCTTGTGATTCAATCCCTTCACTTTGAGTATTATGTTAAAAACTAAAACAGAGTAACCAAACACTCTTTGAAAAATTGTACTTTCACATAGACGTTCCTTAGAAAAATTGAACTTTCCATAAAAAAAAAAAAAAAAAAAAACAATAAAGGAGTGTTTGGTTTGCAGAGTTGAATTGAATTGAGTTGATAATTATTGTTTGGAAAATTAAATTATCTATAAAGTTAAATTGTCTGTGTTTGGGGTGGTGAATTGAAATGAGTTGAGTTAGAAAATCTGTGTTTCGTATGCAAAGTTGAGTTGAGTTGGAGTATTTGGTGCAATGTTTTTAACAATATTCATTATTGGATTTGTTCTCCCTTTTTTAATAAAAAAAATCCAACTATACATATATTTTCTTAAGACTTTTAACACTAAAAAATGCTTAATTTTTTCCCTTCTTAAAACATAACAAATTTCTACAAAGTATTCATATACTTAATACAAATTTTGAATTTAATTTTTGAATAATTAATCACATAACACATTTCTTTTCCCATTCTTAAACACCAAAAAAATTAACTATAAATAAAAACTTTGCACATATACTTAGCTCTCAATTATGAAAATAGAAAAAAAAAATTAGTAAATTAAACAGCTTTTTGGTTTTCCTTCTTGAAAAACTTAACATATTTTCACCATATAATGTGGACGACACTCAATTGCATAACAATTTTATTACGTCCCAAAAGACATGTCATATTTCAATGAAATGAAATATTCTCTACTCTCTATCCCTCAATTTTTAAACCTTAATTACTTAGAAAAATCATTTTTTTCCTCTTAAAAACTCAACATGATTATAAAAAATTACCATGTTCTATACGTAAATGTTGAAACACTCAATTACAAGTCAAACTACACAGTCCTACCTAGTTGAATGAGCCATTAACTCTTCCATGCTTGTTCTGGTACGACGAGGAAATAGTCCTTCTGCATCATGTCTTTGAGAAGAATGTAAATAAGGACAACCTGATCATACTCAGTCAGTCCGTCAATGCTATATATGGCATTAACTATTTCTACATCCAAATTCTAGCTCATACTTCTCCTTCTACCAAGATACAAGTCTACTCATGTGTGATGACATCATCTCAGTAGTCGTATGCATAATGTCGAACATGTCAGTTTGGAATGATGGCCTCTTTCTCTTATTACTTCTGCTTGGTTCGTTCGATACGTGCGCTTTACCTATAGATATCTTTGGTGGCTCTTCATCCATTGTATCTCGAGTCAATGGGGTTTTTGTCTATTTGTTGTCTAGTGTCGTGAAGTTCTGTAAACTGAGTTGAATCTCTTCCTCCGTCTCTCGGTACATATTTGACCCTATCACGGTTGGGGGGGCAACGGAATTTGTTGTGGCTCTGTCTTTCCCAGATACGTAGCAAAAGGTTTGGATCTTTCATATAAACTTAGAGGGTCATAGATGGTTTGGATCTTTCAAATAAGAAATCCAACTCAAATACAAAATCAATGTAAAAAAGAATTCAGTTTCAAATTCAGTGTGCATATAGAAACAAAAAACAGAGCTTTTATGATCTAAAACTAAAGTGATACGATTTCAATCAAATTGAACTAAACAGAATCAACATAAAAAGGGATTTTTTACAATTTCATTTCAATTTCAATGTATGTAATGTTTATGATAGACATAAAAATTATAACCAATCAGTCCACAAAATAGAAAAAATAGAGAAAGTGAATTAAAAGAAAGAGGGAGAAAACATAAATTTTCAATCCAACGCAGGTAGTTGAATAAAAACTTCAGAACAAGAAAGTGACGTATTAAAAATGAAGAAATCATCATCGGCCTCTAAAAATAGATAGAAAATAAACTTGTTATGTGGCGGATTGAACTCTTCCACCAAGCTCCAATAACATGGTCAGTGGCGCCTACCAAGAATTTAATAGTAAACAAAAAAAAAAAGGCAAAGGAAGATGCATGGTTTATTATTGAAGCAATGAGAGGAGATATAGAAAGAAAAAGAATGAGAATAGTGGGTTGAACCATCGAAGGACAAGAAGCAACCTTTAAAAAATCAAATGAAGCAAAACCCCTTACAAAAGATCGGATGAAGAAAACCCCTTACAAGTAAGATATGTAACATGCTAATTGAAAATCGAACCCAAGAAATTAAATGGAAAAAAACCCTAACAATGAGCAGATTTAACATGCATATAAAAAATTGAAACCAAAGAACGGAATGAACGCAACAGATCTACAGAAAAAAAATAACAACCCTAAACCCTAGTAGAATTAAGAAAACTTAAAACAGTTGTAGAAGAACAGACAAATAAGAGAAAATGGGGATTCAACAAGAAAAACGTAAATCTAATGAAATATGATGGAAATAACAACTCATCCGAGCAAGCGAAAAGAAAATCAAAGAGAGGAGATGATGGAGGATGAACCAGACTAAGAGAAAAGAGAGAAGACAACATAGATTAGAGTAATGTGAAAAGACACATGGGTGAAAGAGAGAAGCGATAGGGAAAATGAAGGAGTTGGAGGGAGAGTAAATGAAAACGCGTGAAAATGGCAAAGTAAACGAGGGGTAAAACAGTGGATTATTAAACCCACCAAACGCCCCCAAGTGAATTAATCCCTTAATACTATTCGAATCAACTTATTCTTCATTTTGTTTTTGGAATTCAATGAGTATGGTAACTCGAATTACAGACCTCTTGGATGTTAACCTTGCATATTACTTGAGCATATTATAATTAAGGCCTCTAACCATTTCGTTTTTTGTTTTTTATTTTTGAAAACTAAACCTATTTCCTCCTCATTTCTAGTACAATGGTTAAATTATTAGCCAAATTTTAAAAACAAAAATAAGTTTTTAAAAGCTATTTTTTTAGTTTCAAATTTGGGTTGGTTTTTTAAATCATTGGTAAAAAGTAGATAACAAAGGAAGAAATTTTGAGGTGGAAGTAGTGTTTATAAACTTAATTATAAAAAAAAAAAATCAAATGATTACCAAACAAATCTAAGTAATTGATTTTTTTTTCTTCTTCTTAATTTAGAATATTTAGTTCTCTCTCTTTTGTTGCATACATAGCAATTAAGAACTATGATTTTTTTTAACAAGTTGAGACTCTACAAAGACAATTCTAATGAGATAATGGTATAGTTATAATTTAATATTATAAATTTAGAGCCCTAAAATGGCACTTAATCCCACCATGTTCAAAGTACGGGAAAAAAAAAAAAACCCAACAAGTTGAGACTTTACAAAAACATGGAAAATACTCTAATATTACAAATTTTGTCTTAAAAATACTTTAATATTAAACATAAAAAATAGAAAATAGAAAAACTTACATATTGATACCTAGTAACCACTAAAAAAATTGGTCTAGTTGGAGAGAGAGATGCAAAAAGTTTATTTTATAAAAATAAAGATTCCAATTTTTAGTAGTAGTTGATAAGAACTTTCTTTATTTAATGTTTGAAATCTAAAAAGATAATTACCTTTTTTTTTTTTAATTTTGAAACTTTAGCCCTTATTATAAATATCAGTTTTCAAGATTTTACATAAACTATCATTAATTTGGAAGAGTATAAATATAATTCAAGTGGCGTATAGTACTTGTATTATCAATCTCGAAGTTAGATAAGTAAATGATATTAGAAAAAATAGTAAACTTTGATGAATAATGATAAATTTAACAAACCAATTCTTAATTCTATTATTAACTTATATTCCATCTATATATATTCATTTAACACAATAGTAATTGAGATATGCTCTAGATTGAAGATTCAAATCTCTATGATCGCTTATTGTACTAAAAATATCCAATTCAATATATCTATCTAACACTACAAGAAAAAGAAGGTCCCCCACGCCTAAATCCGCCGTTGGGAGATCGGTCGTTAGGAGATAGGATTTCTCCTAACAATGTAAGGGACCGTTGGGAGATAGGTTCTATCTCCCGATGGTGGGACATTACCCGTCAGGGGTTATAGTAACTCCTGATGCGGTAATTTATTCGTCAGGAGTTCCTAAAGAACTTTCGACGAATCCCCTAACAGTTCTTGATAGTCGTTAGGAGATCAAATCTGGTATAAAACCCAAATCGGGCAAAAGCCTTTCTTCTTCCCCAATCTAAAAAACCCTAGCCAATCGATGCTCCCCTCTCAATCATTCGCCACTCGCCTTCCGTTCGTCGCTCCCCTCTCGTTCGCCGCTCCCGTGTCCTTCACTGCTCCGATCTGTTCGTCGCTCCGTTGTCCTTTGCAAGCTTTCAACAGGTTCGCCCAATTCCTTTCACTTCCTTTCTCTTATTTTGCGAAGTCAAGCCATTTTTTCATTTCCCATCACTTTTATATTGGCGTTTGTAGTTCGAATTCCCGAAGAACCAATTCCCTTATTGTGAAATCCGATTATTCTTGCTTTGATTTATTGTTATTTAACATCTATCTCTCTTGTTGTTCATTAAATTAAATCTAATATTTCTAGCATAGGGTTTTTTTTCCTTCCTTGTTTCTCTAATTGAGATTGACCCATTTCATTACATTACAATTTCTACAATTTGGTAGATTGTGGATGTTATTGTGAATTGTGGATTGTGGATGTTACAATTTCTGCAATTTGGTAGATTAAGTCTCTTTTTTTTTCTTTTAATTTTTAAGATTAGGGATTTAGTAACCTGCTTAACTAAAACTAATTAAAAATATTTTTCAAATTTACCATTATGTTTTAGTATATGACTAAAACTTCTTTTGAAAATTCTATGAACATTTAATCATCACTCTTCTTAAAAGTTATCTCATGGTCTCTAATGATGAGCATGGATAGGAAACTAGTTTTAAAAGTTGATGATTGAATGAGTTTTCTTTCTGAAGCCTAAAATTTTCTTGAGTTCTAATAATTGTATAAAGCAGTTCAGCCTGACTAACCCGAATCAACTATTCAAGGCAGTATTTGTGAAAGACTTGTCTATTCTCTCTTATAGGATATGAAAATAGTGTGTTCATTTGTTAAGAGAGTTAAAGGGATTCTTCTCAAAAGATAAACATGAAGAGGTGGATATTCAAACTGATAACGAGAGGAGTAACCCACGTATGTTATTTAGTTTGTGAGATGTTCGACACATGCATAAGTAAAACGATATATCACATAGTGTTTACCTCTATTAATTCAACTAACTTAACGAAGGAAAATTCAACCCTATATCCCTAAAAATACTTTGATTTTCAAACCAAATCAATAACATTGGGGGCAAAAAAAGGGACCCCTTTTACTTATTACTTAATTTTGAACTTAGTTTAGTCTTTAATCCTTTACAACTAGTACATCACAAAAATTCAAAATTGAAAAGTTTACGTCCCATCTAATAACAATTGTACTTAAGAAAGATGCAAATCATGGCAAAATATATGGAAGAAATATGCTTTTGAAAATTGAAAACACATAATCATGTTCCTAAATGCTTGTTATTTTTTTTTAATATAAATTATACTCCATTGATGTTCTGTATACACAAGTCAAATCACCTATTAGGGGTTATTTAAAATTTTAAATTCTCCGAACAAACTGGAAATTTTTTATTAAATTAATCAAAATTCATGCTTAATAAAGGCTTTGTACTTTGCCGTCTAATACAGGTTATTCTTTTGGATTACAAGTTGGTCAGAAAATATTTATTTTTAAGGATGAATAAAAAATGGAGTAAACTAAGGAATAAGTTATTAGTAAAGTAAAGAGAATGAGTATCCCGACTTTTAGATATGGCGAAGTTTCATATTAATGATTCCGAACGAATAAGATGTCCATGCAAGAATTGTATGAATTCAATTTGGAAAAAATTAGATATCGTGGAATGGCATCTATTAACATATGGAATATCTCCCTCATACTGTGAATGAGTATATCATGGAAAGCCAATAAACTTATCTAGAGGTTTTGAAACAACTCAATCAATACACAATGCTAAAGTAGATAGTATAGAAGGTAATATTGTTGAAGAAAATGAGATGTTAAATCTTATAAACGATCTATAAGTTCCAATTGAAAATGAAGATACAAACGAAGAAGGGATTGAGAATGAAATATCTTCTAATGGTCAAGAAAGAGATACCACGAACTTAGTCGAGGATTTAATGACCGAAACACATAATGAACTATACCCTGGTTGTTTGCAATTTTCATCCTTGAACTTTTTAGTGAAGTTGATGCATATCAAAGTTCTCAACGGTTGGAGTAACAAATTGTTTGACATGTTGCTGGAATTATTAAAAGCAGTGTTTTTAACTGGCATCGGTATACCTACTTCCTTTTATGAAACTAAGCGAAAATTGCGTGATTTAGGCCTAGGTTATGAGTATATTCATGCGTGCAAATATGATTGTGTATTGTATGGGAAAGAATTTGCAGATTTGCAACAATGTCCTATTTGTGGTGAGTCTCGGTACAAAGTTAATGATGGAAAGGATAAAAAAAAATATCACATAAGGTATTACGTCATTTTTCATTGATACCAAGATTAAAACGATTGTTTGCATCAAAAGAATGTGCTTCTAACATGAGATAGCATAAAGATAAGCAAGTTGAAATGGAGGATGTATTGTGACATCCAGGTGATATAGAGGGGTGGAAACATTTTGATTGTGAATTTTCTCATTTCGCTTAGATCTCAAAAATGTTCGTTTGGGATTAGCTTCAGATGGGTTCAATCTGTTTGGAAATATGAGTACTTCTTATAATATGTAGCCTGTGGTGATAATCCCTTATAATTTGCTCCATTGGAAATGCACGAAGGAAACAAACTTTTTCATGTTTTTGTTCATACCTGGTCCAAAATCTCCCGAAAAGGAAATTGATGTTTACTTGCAGTCGTTGATTGAAGAGTTGAAAGAGTTATGGATAATTGGTGTGCAAACTTATGATTCTATTACTAGTTAGTTTTTTCAACTATATGCCACCTTATTATGAACTATTAATGACTTCCCTACGTATGGTGACCTATCTGGGTGGAGTACAAAAGGTTATCAAGCATATCCAATATGTAAAGAAGATAATTCGTCCTTTGGGATAAGAGAAAAAATATCATTTATAGGACATTGACATTATCTTCTAGAGAATCATAGTTGGTATCAAAGTAGGCAACATGATGGAAAAGTTGAATGCAGACCTCCTCCAATCGTAATTAATAGAGAAGAGATTTTACAACAAATAAATATGTTAGACTTTTCTATGCTTACCAAACATCCATCGAAGCAAGATAAAAAAAGAATACGAATTCTAAAGTAGACTAAGAAAAGTATTTATTTTCCAATTTCCATATTGGTCCAGACTATTGTTACGACATAAATTGGATGTAATGCATATTGAAAAAAACATATACGACAATTTGGTGGGCACATTGTTAAATATTGAAGGAAAGACAAAGGATACAATGAACGCTCGATTAGACTTACAAGATTTGAAGAAAAGAGAGGACCTATACTTGATACAAGTCAATAACAGATTTGTAAAACCACATGCAACATACACATTAACTAATAATGAACGGATTTCTTTTTGTAAGTATTTGAAATCAGTGAAATTTCCTGATGGATTCGTGTCTAACATATCACGATGTGTGAATGATAAAGATGGAAAAATATCGGGACTGAAAACACACGACCGTCATGTGTTGCTTCACAGACTACTTCCAATTGGTATTCGAGCATACCTATCAAAGAATGTATCCACTGCTATTATTGAATTGTGTACATTCTTTCGTGACTTATGTGTAAAAACAATACGTGTAAGTAATTTGAATAGACTACAAGCAAACATCATAGTCATACTTTGTAAGTTGGAGAAAATATTCCTGTCTGCCCTCTTCGATGTAATTGTACACCTTGCTGTTCATCTACCACAAGAAATCAAAATGGTGGGTCCAGTTAGTTACAGTTGGATGTATCCTATTGAAAGAAGTTTACGACCATTAAAACAATTTGTATGGAACAAAGAATCCTGAGTGGTCTATAGCGGAAGCATATGCAATGAATGAATCATGGAACTTCTGCTCGTGATATCTAAGTGGGATTGAAACGAGATTCAATAAAGATGAACGAAATGATGATAACATTCCCGATCATGAGATATTTGGTGAATTTTAATTATTTAGGCTTAGGGTACGACCATTAGGGGTGTCAATTTATGGACACTATTGTTGGGATTAGTGTCCTAATTCTCTCGGAGTCTCGTTGTTTTGTAAAGATACACATTGTTCAATGAATAAAATAAGTGTTATTTAATTCTGGCATTTTCTCATATCCAATAAACAAAGCTCCTTGGTTATCTTATGTGAACTTAAGCATGTATATGTGATATACAAGTAGATCATGTCTGAAGTGATAACCTAAATCGGTTTGTAGTATAAGGATTAAAGTGGGATACCTGAACCTAGTGACACTACGGATACGAACCGCTTTGTAGAGGTTTGCAAGTGTTGTAAACCACTACAGATGGTAGATCCTAACCATTCATGTGGAGATGTGGAGCGGGGGTGTCCTATACAAAGAGTTTGTATAAGACCGGACCACGAGATGACTAGACTCTGTATATAACGCCGTTGATACTAGAGACTTACATCTCACCTAAATGGCCATAGGTGACACGACCTCAATCTTGAGTGTTTAGGAAACTCTTTCCTTTGACGGCGGTCCTTTGATTAGTATGGGTGAAAGTGGCCAGATTGCCAACTCAACGTGCCTACCTTTTTGGAAACTTGTCTAATCTGGGAGCTGGGAACTCAATCCACAAGATGGAATTCACTTCTTTCCCGAAGCAGGGATAAGTAGAGAGATTGCTCCCTTAATGGCTGATTTCGGGGCTTGAACATAGTGGCCACAGCTTCTCTTTGGAAGAGAAGACTCAGTCATAGTAGGACTATGACTTATGTTCATTAAAGAGATTAGTGGTACTTAAGGAGACAGATGTAACTATAGGGGCATAACAGTTATTGGCCCAGCTGTACTTACGAGTGATCTGTGAAGGGTTGTCGCACTGCTAATTGCTTAAGATGGACACATAATATATCTATGGTAAGGAGAGTTCAGTTGTCGGTCTTTAGTGGAGTGTCTGGCAGTTAACAGACGGTAGATCCCATGACTAAAGAGTTTAGTCAGTTATTCATGTACCATTGGAGCTTCGAGCTACAGGTTCATGAGGCCCCCTTGGTAGCTTGGATTCAGTTGAGGATCAGTTCTTAGTGTTGATTTGAAATGTTTAAATTGACACGAGATATTTTGATTATATATGATATAATCGGTATGATGTATAAGATACATCTAGTGGAGGATTGATGTAAATGAGATTTACATTAAGTACCATAGAAAAAGAACTATGGTTTATATGTTTCATGAGATGAAATATTAAAACTATAGGTTATAAATAAAGTATGATAAGTTGGTTATTATTTATGTTTATAATAATATTAATTATTGGATAATTAATTCTTTTTCTTTTAAATAACCAAAGTAGTGGGTGGTTATTGGATCATGGTAACCGTGAGTTTAAAAGGAAAATTGATTTTCCTATTTTAAAAAGAAGTGTTCACAAACATTTGAAAAGGTTTTTGAGTTTTCTCTCACGAAAAAGAAACTCACATAGTCGTCAAGTAAATTTAGATTTACTAAACGAAGGCTGGGCGAGCTAAATGATCATGCAGGTGCAAGCTAAATGATCATGCAATATTTATTAAACGACCGTATAGCTTTGCTAGACGATCGCTGGCCCAAGGTAAACAATCGTGTAGAGTCTGTAGGCAACAAACAGAGCTAAAAGATCGCATAGCTTTTGCTAGACGATCGCATAGCTTTATCTAAACGATTGGGCATCGACCTATACAATAGGTCTCAGCCATCTCCCACTTGCCCAGTCGTATACACGATCGTTGTTTCCTCCGTTCTTCTGCCTCATACCAAGTTCGAATAGAGCCCACCCTCTGAATTCTCACACTGAGAATACCAAGGTCGCCTTGTTGGTGGTGTCAGACTCAACTCGACACCGTCGAGGTTTTCTGGAGGCCGTTCGTGGTGTTGTGGAGACTGTTTGTGTTGCTGAGGAGTTCATGGCCGAGGCGATTGTTGAGGATGAGTGCGAAGAGTTCGTGCCGAGGAGATCATTGAGGACGGGCGCGAAGTGTTTGTGCGGTGTTGCGGCCGTGTAGATCGAGCGTTCGAGGTTGCTGATTGTTCGAGCGGCCGTGCAACGGAGCGTGGAGACGCTTTTGCCGTTGTTCGTTTAGTTTGCTCTCTGTTCTTTGAGTTTTTTCATGCTGTAATTTTTGCATTTGAATTGTATAACCGCTTGTTTGAAGTCGACTGTAAATATATGTTCATTCATGATTGTAATTTGGAATAGTCTTGTTCCGCTGCTCATGGAAATTCCACGTCCGATTTCCTTCACCTATTAGCGGAGGAAAAGCGTATCGCACATTGGTACATTCTCAACAATTGTAAAAAAATAACAAACTATCGCAAGTACGTTTTAAACTTTATAAATTTCTAAATTCTAGAACAAATTCTTTGATATAACTTTCAAATGATCAATTTTCTAGGCAACACTTAAGGTTAATTCGTCGTGAAGCTCAAAGCGCCTCGGACTTATATATAAGACTGAAGAAAATCGAACCTGAGGATTTTCATGAGTAGCGGAATGATCGTTCTAAATTTCAATCTTATATGAACAACAACAATTACAGCCAACAAACAGAAAAATACTGGTCATGCAACATACGAAATTACAGCATACTTTACATAATAGATCAAGGGATGAAATTAACATACCTTTGAAGACTCATCTTCAATACCCTTGATTACAAACACTTCACAGCAAGACGACAATCATGAATGCTCCAACACTTCGACCGCAACACCGCACGATCATAGCGACCACGAACAAAACAATCTTCAAGACCACAGCGAACGACCTCCAATAACCTCGACTATGTCGAGTTGAGTATGGCACCACCACAATGGCTACCTCAGTATTCTCGGTGTGAAAATCCAGAAGTGTGGGCTCTGTGTGGACTTGGTTAGAGGAAGAGACCGGAGGAACAAACGTGTAAACGATTGAGTAAGTGGGAGATGGCAAATGTTTATCATATAGGCGATGCCCAATCATTTAGAAGAAGCTCCGCGATCATTTAGCAAAAGCTTCGCGATTGTTTATCTAATCGGCTAGCTGAGTGACTATCGTATAGAAACACTCCACGATCATCTAGTCTCTCTTCAGCCATCGTTTAGTAAATCTCATTTATTTGATAGCCACCGTGAATAATTTCTAAGAATAGAAACTCTCAATCATCAACTACTAAATTTAGGAAACCATTTTTCCTTTTATCTCACAATTACCATGAAACCAACAATAACCTCCCACTCAATTGATTATTAAAAAAAAAGAGATAACTATCCAATAATTAATATTATTATAAATATATATGATAACTAACTTACCATACTATATTTATAACCTATAGTTTTAATATTTCATCTCATGAAACATATAAACCATAGCTCTTTTTTTATTTCATGGTCCTTAATGTAAATCTCATTTACATTAATCCTCCACTAGATGTATCTAATACACCACACCAATTATATCATATATAATCGAATTACCTCTTGTCAATTTGAACATTTCAAATAAACACCAAGAACTAATTCTCAACTTGAATCCATTGAGCTACCAAAGGGACCTTATGAACCTGTAGCTCAAAGTTCCAATGGTATGTGAATAACTGACTAAACTCTTTAGTCACGGGATCCACCATCCGTTAACTGCCAGACACTCCACTAAAGACCGACAACTGAACTCTCTTACTACTAATATATTATGTATCCATATCAATAAATCACAGTGCGATAATCCTTCACAGATCACTCGTAAGTACAGCTGGGCCAATAATCGTTATGCCTCTGTAGTTACATCTAACTTCTTAAGTACCATTAATCCCTCTAATGAACATAAATCATAGTCTTACTATGACTGAGTTCTCTCTTCCAAAGAGAAGTTGTGGCCACTATGTTCAAGCCACGGAATCTACCCTTAAGGGAGCAATCTATCTACTTACCCCTACTTCGGGGAAGAAGTGAACTCCATCTTGTGTAACTAAGTTCCCAGCTCCCAAATCAGACAAGTTCCTAAAAAGGTAGGCATGTTGAGTTGGCAATCTAACCACTTTCACTCATATTAATCAAAAAACCACCCTTAAAGGCAGGAGTTCCTAAAACACTCAGGATTGAGGTCATGTCACATATGGTCATTTAGGTGAGTTGTAAGTCTCTAGTATCAATGGCGTTATATACAGAGACTAGTCATCTCGTGGTTCGGTCTTATATAAACTCTTTGTATAAGACACCTTCGCTCGCATGTCTCTATATGAATGGCCAGGATCTACCATCTGTAGTAGTTCACAATACTTGTAAACCTCTACAAAGCGGATCGTATCCGTAGTATCACCAGGATCAGGTATCCCTCCTTAATTCTTATACTACAGACCTATTTAGGTTATCATTTAAGACGTGATCCATTTGTATATCTCATATACATGCTTAAGTTTACATACAATAACCATGGAGCTTTGTTTATTGAATATGAGTAAATACTAGATAAAATAACTCTTATTTTATTCATATTTTGTATATAAATTACAAACTACGAGACTCCGGGAGAATTAGGACACCAATCCCAACAAAGACATCAACACAAATTTTCCGATTGGTTCAGATCTCAGGTATACATAGTATTGAAAGTTGAGAGATGATTCATTTTTTGTAGTCATTTTTAATGTATAATTAATTATCGGGTTTTATAACGGCGTGAGATAAAATATATCTCCGATGATTTCTTTTCACTTGCAATAAGACCTTCATCTGATGTGTGCTCTTACAATGGATGCATTGTTCATGGGGTACGATTTCACACTGTAGAGCGTGATAATCGTCAAGCTACACAAAATAGTGGAGTTCTAGTGGTCGGGGAGATCAGTGGGAACAGAAGTGTGGATAACAATTTCTACGGTTTTGTAAACGAAATATTAGATTTCGAATATGCGAATAGAAGACGTATTTTTTTGTTCAAGTGTAGATAGTTTGACACATATAACAACAAAAGTAATAGGACGCATGTAGATTTAGGATACAAATCGATCAATCATCACACTTTTGGTATGTCGATGAGCCTTTCATCTTTGTTATCCAAGCAGAACAAGTCTTTTACATTTATGACATAAAATATGATAGCAATTGGAAAGTTGTTTAAGTATCCAAAATAAGTGAATATGAGATGTACCAGAAGTGGATGATGTTGAAAATGCACAACTAGATTTACAAGAAATTGTCAATAGAGTCCTAGTGGATGAAACCATTGAGGAGGTTACTTTATGCAGATTTGACATTGATCCTATAGTTGTGGAAAGACCAATTATTCGACATGGCGATGATGACTTCATAAACAACGATGACTTCATAAACGATGATGAAGAACAATTATCTTCCAGTAACAGTTTAAGTGCTGATGAATAATTTGATTTAGATGACGATGATGAATAATCATGTATCTACTAAATTCTCTTTCTCTGTTTACACGTATTTCATATTAATTTTATACTGTTTTATCATTTTTGTATTTGTATAGATACGATGTCAACCCCTAATAGGCAACATGAGGCTGATGAAGAATTCCAAAAGCAAAAGATATATCTAGGCAATACGGGATCTTCTGTGGGTGACACTTTAGGTTAGTATATTTTGAAATATATTTAGTTAACTGAAATACGTCATAAATTGTTTTAAATTTTTTATTCCTCATATAGTAGCTCAGCATCCACTCGGAGAAAGCGCGATTCGCGGAACATCGAGTTGGAAAAATACGTCAAAAAACATGGGAGAATTCCAATCATGATAAGTGAGGGGGAGACGAAGCCGATTTCTCAACATTCGGTATGATTTAGTAATACGATTGGTGTCGCCGTCAGATTTCATTTCCCGTACAATGTCGTACTTTTGTTGGGGTTCCAAATGAGTTTATGGAATTGGTTAAGAGTCAATTGTTGGTAAGTTATAAGTTTATTATTTTAGAGTCAATTGTAGGCTAAAAGTCATGAACATCATATATGTTAATTCTTCCTTTATTCTTTTGTAGCCTCATTTCGTACTTGATCTATCCAATCAACGAGTTAACCATTTTGTAGAACATCAAATGAAACTTCCTTCAAAGAATTTAGAGCAGATTTGCACAAACATTACAGAAAATGTGGCAATCCTCAGCAAGCACGTGCCAACTTGTCTAGTAGGCTTAAAAATATACCAAAATATTGATATTTTTTGTGTGACCACTTCGAGAGTGAAGCGTTTCAGGTTAGAATAATTTAGGGTGTATATCATTTACTTCATTTACTATTATAGAATATTTGATTTTTTATTTGTTTTTTAATTTTTTGTTCAAATGTAGGAAATGTCGGAGACGAATAGGAAGAACAGAGAGAAATTACCGTTCGATCACGTAGGCGGATCAAAGTCGTTCCTGCAAATTCAATCAGAGTTGCAGGCAAAGGAAGTCGAGAAAATAGGACGTGTTGACCTATTTAGGGAAATACTCTAAAGGTGGCAAGTTCATGAACCAGGCAGTTGAAAATGCACATGTAACCTTTTTTGTTTTACTTTCGTGTTGTTTTTCATTTCTAATTTCAGTCGCTCGTACTTACACATTTAATTAATATGTCCAGAATCAAATGTTAGAATTACAATCCAACTCTACTCCATAAGGTTCTTAACCACTAACAAGAGATGAAATATGTGAGACGATTTTGGATAGACGACTCGAATATTCAAAAGGCCTAGGTTGGGGCCCTAAACCTAAGTCAAGAAGGGGTAGTAGCTCATCGAGTTTGTCATCTACTCAAGGAATGGAGAGAGAGGTGGGGGAATTGAGAGTCAATTTCGAACAGTCTCAGTCGAGGATTAAGGAACTTGAAGACGTTCAAAAATAAATGAGAGAGGATCATGCAAGACAAATGGAAGAAATGAAAAAAAATTAATTGAAGACATGATACTATCACAAAGAGGAGGGTCATCGAATTAGGTATGATTACTTCATTATTTAGTTATCTAATATGTTACTATCCTGCAATTATGATAGCAAAGTAGTTATGTCTTAGTAGCTTTATGATAAAGAATTGTTGGCTATCTTGTAGTTATGGTAGCCAAACAATGGAATTTTGATGTGTTTTTTGTCGTTATTGTGTGTGGGGGGTGGGTCGAACTTGGAGTTTTTGTGTGTTTATGGATGTTTATGAAGTTTGAACGTATTGTGGGGGGTGGGCCGATTTTGGTTTAGATTGTTTTGGGGAGAAAGTTTGAGTTTTATGTGTGTTCGTTCTTGTTTATAAAGTTTGAATATGTTGTGGGGTAGGTAGAGTTCGGTTATAATCATTTTAGAGTTGAATTTATAGGTTTTTGTGTGTTTTTTTATGTTTATGAGCGTCAAAAATGTCATGGGGGTGGGTAGAGTTTGATTATACTCGTTTTGCTCGTTTTGTCGTTGGACTTGGAGTTTTTGTGTATTTATGAATGTTTATGAAGTTTGAACGTGTTGTGGTGGGTGGGTTGAGTTTGGTTTAGATTGTTTTGAGGAGAAAGTTTGAGTTTTATGTGTGTTCATTCTTGTTTATGAAGTTTGAATATGTTGTGGGGGTGAATAGAGTTTGGTTATAATCGTTTTGGAGTAGAACTTGTAGGTTTTTGTGTGGTTTTTTATGTTTGTGAGCATCGGGAATGTCGTGGGGGGTGGGTAGAGTTTGATTATACTCGTTTTGCTCATTTTTCCGTTCAACTTGAAGTTTTTATGTGTTTATGGATGTTTATGAAGTTTGAACATGTTGTGGGAGGTGTGTTCGTGTTGTTATAATCGTTCTTATTTATAAAAGATTATGTCATTTGAATGTTTTTGTTTTATTGTAGGATGTTGTTCGAAGATGAAGTTGGACGATTGTTCAAGATGCTGTGTTCCAGATGTTGTTTTCTTCTTTGTATTTATAAACATTGTTTAAATTTTATTTCTTCTATGTATTTCTGAAAACAAATTTCTTTTATTTAGTATCGACTTTGTTTTATCGTAGGATCTTGTAACTTTTCATTTATTTGTTATAGTATGGACTTCAGTTTGTTTATATTATTTATTATGTGAATCTATTTGAGTTGGTTAATGATGCTTTATAGGTTATTCATATCAAATTTAAAAAAATTACAAATTACAAATAAAAAAAAAAAATTAAAAGCCATTATTCAACCAATGAAGGAACTCCCCACACATATTTTAGCGCGTTGGGAGTTAGCGAATAAAATAGGCCGTTGGGAGTTTTAGAACTCCCGGTGAATAAAACAGATCGTCAGGAGTTCTAGAACTCCCGACGCATAAAAGAGCGCATCGGGAGTTCCTAGAACTCTCGACATATAGAAGAGCACGTCGAGAGTTCCTAGAACTCCCGACAACATATACTAGCCATCAGGAGTTCTAGAAACAACTCCCGACAGACCCTTTCTTGCATCGGGAGTTCCTCTCTTGACGGACTTTTTTCCGACCAAACTCCCGACGATCCATCTCTCTCGACGTATTTTTCACCATTTCCTAGCGATTTGGGACACGGGAGAAGTACGATTTCTTATAGTGTAACTTATAAATTTTCACCTAATAAATTTTATCCAAATTTCTACTTAATAGAATGTGTCATGCTAAAATTCTATTAAGTATTGAACAATTGTTCCACATAATGCAAAACTAAAAAGTATTATTTTCCAAAATTAGGAACTAATAACAACTTCTTAGACTTAATTTTCTAGGGACATACATTTTTAATTTTGCTTGATTTTATTGTGGAAAATACAAAATATGGTTGTATTTGGAAATTGTCTTAGATTTTGATAGTTCATAAAGTTTGAAGTTTATCCTTAAACTTTGAAATTTGTTAATTAAAATTAAAAAATATAAAGAAATTAATGTGATAATTGATGTGTAAAAAAATTAGAAGTCGTGCTTGATATATTATTTTATAAAATATTAAGATTATTGATGTTGTCATTTATTTCATCTCAAAAGATATCGGTTATTTTAAAGGAACAAACGCTCTAAATGTAATTTTTTGGAATAAGTTTCAAAATTTAAAAGTAAAAATAAAACTTTTAAAGTCTTAACACATAATTGAAACCTAAAAATAAAACTTTTAAAATCTAAGCTCAGGATTGAAACCTACCCCAAAATTCAGGGGTAGTATGAATAATTTTATAAAATAAATTTAATTATCCAATTGGGTTATCCAAAATGCACTATATAATATATATATATATATTATACAAATGAGAAAAAAAAATGGTGAAAAATGTCCCCCTCCCTCATTTCCTTCCTAGTTGATGGGATTTTGGTTCAATTGATTTGAGCTTTATTCAAGCTCCAAGCACTTAGTTTTTTTATGGTCACACTCTGTGTTCCATTGTTGAAAGCATAGAGACCAGCTTTGTCTCCAATGGCTAATGTTGGATAAACTCCCTTTACATCCAAAGCTTTCAACTATTGAGTGATCAATCTGTAAATTTTGTACCATTTTTCATTTTTATTATTTTGTTTATATGGATAATAAACAAAATGGCAAATTAGGAAAATTACCCTTGAAGTATCGTAGAAGTTACAATAACACCTTTAAAGTTTCATTAGTAAAAATTGGGCTCTTAAACTTCTATCCTTGTCAAAATTGGATCATCAAACTTATAATACTTTTAGAAGTTGGACCCCCCAAATAACAAAAATTGAACCTCAAACTTATACAATTACTACAATTTTTACAATTTTGTAAGGACTTAATAATTGAAAGTTTTAGGGTATAATTATAACTACTATTGTACTATAGGGGTAGTTTTTGTAATTTTTCCTAAACAAAAGTTAATCATAAATTAATAAGTGTCAATTTGAACATAGTTAAGTTGATTATAAGACAACAATAATTACGATTCTAAAGGTTGATAGTTTGATCTCTACCCAACAATTACTAAGCTAGTGTATGTGTTTTGCGTAGAAATAATGCATGAATTTATAAATAATCTCACCAAGCTTCTTAGTGAAAGATTTTCACGAGTTCGGTCCACGTCTAAGAATGCTCCATATGTGGTCTTATCATTGTTCGAGTTGAGAGAAGACCTAAGCATGAAAAAAAAAGTTTTAAAACGAATAAATAACTGTATTATAATTATTCAATGTGATCACCATAATATTTGAAGCAAAATTTAATATTTTTAATTTTTTTCTTACGTGTACTTACATTATTCCAACTAGGGGTACATGGGTTGGGTTGAAGGTATTGTTTGGACCAACTCGAAAATTCGGGTTGGTTTAATTGGCAACCCAAATGACCCAAATAAACTTTCAACTCAACCCTTAAAATTCGGGTTGGGTTTTCGAGTTATAACCTTTTTTTTTTAATTTTTAATGAAAAATATGTAAATTTATATTCAACACATGACTAATAACTAAAATCTCATATATGTATATATAATTCGGGTTGGTTGGGTCAACCCAGATTTATTTTTTAACCAACTCACAACCCAACCCAACCCAAGAACAAAACTAACCCAACCCAATCCTTACATTTTGGGTTGGGTAGTCCGGGTTGTTCGAATTATTTGAACGCCCCTAATTCCAACTCTCGTTAAATAATAATAATAATTTTTCATACCTGCTTTGATCACTACACATAAGAACAACATATTTGTGATATCCTTTGAATACTCTAAAGAAGATTGAAGTGTACTCTTTCAAGTCATTTGAAGCCAAAACTAGAAGCCCAAATGGACCAACTCCACCCTTTGCAGCTGCTCCCTTTTGGCTACAAACCAATTGTGGGTCTTTCCATTTAGGTTTCAACATTTGAGCTTTCTTAAAGTTTTCCACTTTGAATGAAACCTCAACATCTGCCTGTAATTAACAATACCAAAAACAAACAAACCACAATATCAAATAATATTAATGGACATTGCCATTTCTTGTTTTGCTTTCAAAGTTGTTAAATCATCGATAGACTTAAAAACTTAAACTTAAATTTACGAATTATGATAAATTTAATGAAATTAACATTTTAATACTCTTTCTCTTACATGTGAGAATGACATTACATAAGTTTGAAAATATAGGACTTCTTGCTCATATACTATTATGTTAAAGTATTGATTGACCCAAAAGTTTAAGTAATTTGTGAATTATGGTAAATTTAGACCCCGTTTGATTACCATATTGTTTTTTTTATTTTTTGTTTTTAAAAATTAAATCTAATTTCTCCCAGTTTCTTACCATGATTTGCATCTTTCTTAAGTGTAAGAGTTGAATTCTTAACCAAATTCCAAAAATAAAAATAAGATTTTTAAAAACTATTTTTTTTTTTCAAAATTATGACTTGGTTTTTGAAAACATTAGTAAAAAGTAGATAACAAAACAATAAATTTAGAGTTAAAACGAGGGTTTATGTGCTTCATTTTCAAAAACCAAAAATCAAAAATAAAAATGAGACATTAATTATATCAACACTTCAACAAAAATGTAAATCAATAAGACAATTTGGCACATGAATAATCTATAAGTTCAGTTATAAATATGCTTATGAACATTGCCCTTTATATAAAAAATACCACTATACTTCCAAAACTATCCTAATGTAGAGACCATTTAGAATTTACGTAGAAAATTAGAATAGATGGGTAGGGGAGTGACTTAAAAAAAAAATTTGGACCATCACATCGTTTTAGGTTATACAAATTTGACTTCAACCATTGATCCTTTGTTCAATACTTGATTTGTCAATTTAAGTTTGTTGTTTCGAAGTTTTAGAATTTCTTGAATTGGCCATTGAATGAGTTGGCTTCCAGATGCATAAAGCCAAACAGCCCTTGGAATTGTCTACAAAATCGTAACCCAATAATTGATGTATCCCTCATTTGGTTCTACTAATCAATTTTCTCCACTATCTTAGAATATCGTCCAACATTTTTCTTTACCCATTCAATAATTACATAAAAACATAAAATAATATTTCACAAATGGAGGGATCAAAGTGTAAACAAAATTCAACTTTATAGCGGAATCTTTTAGGTTCCGTTTGATAATTATTTTGTTTTTTTTTTAAAATTAAGCTTATGGACACTATTTCTGCCTCCAAACTTCTTCCTTTGTCATCTACTTTTCACCAATTGTTTAAAAAATCACCCAAATTTTGGAAACTAAAAAAAGTAGCTTTCATTTTTTTAAAAAAAAAAATTGCCTAAGAATTCAACTATTGTACTTAAGAAATATGCAAATCATTGTAAGAAATATTGATGAAATAGGCTTCATTTTCAAAAAAAAAAAAAATAAATGATTACCAAACAAGACTTTAGTTTTTAAATTTTAGTTTGATTTTTTATAAATAACATATTTGAAATGTAGGTAATAATAAGATAAGAAAGGTGTAGGTAGGAGTAGAACTAGTGATGGTAATTAAACTTATAATTTTAAAAAATGCAATACTTGGGTGCATTTTGAGTTGCACCCATCTACATGCAGCAGCTCCCTCCAATCACATAATCAAAAGTAGGAGTGCAATAAAAAACTAAAAAATTGAAAATCCAAATCGATCCAATGGTTTTATTTGGTTTTTTAATATAAAAGTGGACATATTAGTTTGTATTTTGAAAAAACCAAAATGTATTGGTTCGGATCAATTTTTTATTAGAAAAATCAATCAAAACCGAATTGAACCAATAATATATATACCCTTGAAAATAAACTCTACATTAGGTATTTTTTTAGTATTTTAATTATTATGGTACATATATGTTTGATGTTTAGACCAATTATTATGGAGTGTGTATGTATGTTTTTTTATTTAAAAAAGCGGCAAGAAAAGAATAAAAAGTCTCAATTTATAAAAAAAGACCCGATTTTAATTTAAAATAAGTAAAAAGGACCCTTCAAAACAAAGTGAAAATAAAAATTTCAAAAATGAAAGAAAAAGAAAAAAATACAAAAAAATCAAGAACCAAACTGATAATAAACTGATCCAAGTAAAACCAATCCACTAGTTTTGTTCTTTACTGGATATTGGTTTGGATCCCTTCTCTGTAAAACCGATTGGTTTCATTTGATTCTCGGTTGGCCCCAAAACCGACAAAACTGAACCGACTATCACTCCTAGTCAAAAGAATCAAAATTATTCTTTTAAAAAAAATTATCAGGTAATAAATTGTGGTTTGACAATTAAGTAAGTTGCATAAAAAATAGGTGCAACACAAGATGTATCCAAATATTTTTTAAAAAAAATTATAAAATATGTTCTTAAGAATTGACTGATGAACTTAAAATTACCTGAACACCGGACCATCCCTTCTTGATATAATCACCAACACTTGAAGATTCATTGACCCAGCCCCACAAAACCCTTCTCTTCTTCTAGCTATCAAAGAATGTTTTTGAAGCATAGTACTTCTCATAATCATATCTTAATCCATTGTAACCTTCTATCGACCCTTTATTTGGAATGTAAATGTCTTTTTCCCAATTATATGTTCCAACTGTATAAACGTCGTGCTTGGTATCATCCAAGCTCACCTTCAGCACGTACTTCACGTGTGGTCCGTTCATTCTCGTCTCCATGCCGGTCCGAGCGCTTCTTGCCACGGGGAAGAAATCTGGACACTCTCACATCCCCATCCCATCCTTATAATGTAGAGGGTGACCAACCTATAACAATATCATAAATAAACATTAAATATATCCTCGAAGTTAGAGGTCAAAAAAGAGTTTGATTAAGACTATATATATCTTTGACCTGATCCCATCGAACGAAATCTTTGCTTCGGTACATGATGGCGAGTCCACGGGCGTCAGTTTTGCTTCCAAAGATGACTCGCCACTCCCCGTCGCTGCCAAGCCAGGGGGGGGGGGGGGGGTCCCGGAAGGAGCTAGAGTTGATATGGTTTTGTGAGGTGGGGGCCATGAGAGGGTTCTTTGGGGATTTCACCCATTCTCTTACATATGGGTCAGAGAGATTCATAGGGACAGTCAAGTTTTGAACTTGTTGGTTTTTAGGGTTAATTCCTGTGTACAAAATCACTGGTTTGTCGCCGGGGAGGTTGGTGCTGGATCCCGACCAGCAGTCTCGATATCGGACTATTCTGATAGGTAAATAGTGTGATCTTGGGGTTCCCAATTGATCAGGTCCGTTGATGTGGAGTGAGCCCACACAATATTGCCCCACACGACTCCTTTAGGGTTATATTGGTAAAAAAGATGATAAATTCCTTTGTATATCATTGGACCTGAAATATTTCAAACTTAGATATAGAACAATGAGAGGGAACGATATAGTTTCAAATTTTTTTATTTTGTGTTGAATAGATGATCATTCGTGTCGTTTTGTTATTTCATTTGAGCAATTTACAAGATGCTTAATTCTAATCTTTCAAAATAGATTATTAAAAAAAATCTTATTAATTAGGTATACAAATTAAAATTTTAAATGATTTTACTAAAACACTTCAAATATTTTTATTAAAAAAAATGAGTGCATTCTGACTATATCCATATCTTTGTTTATATCATCTACTTGTCCCATTACAATATATATGTCACATGACAAAATCTTTATTTTTAAACAAAAATATTTTAATTTTTTTTAATTTAAAAAATATCAGTACTACTAAAAAAAATAATTAGATGGAGTTTGTTAGACAAATGTAGGAAGTTAAAAAAGGAAGAACAAAGAAGGAAAATTACCAACTTACCATTTGGATCTGCATTTTTCCAGTGAATTCCATAGCCATTTCACATGTCAAAGAAAAAAATTGGAAAATTTATTAGAAAAAAGAAAACTCGAAAGGAAAAAAAGAAAAAAAGAAAAAAGAAAGTGAAAAATTACCATTCATTCAATTCTTGGGAGGTTGAAAACGATAGGAAGTTCTATAAGGTTGTTGTTGATAATCATGAGGAACAATAAAGTGAGATGTTTGAGCTTTGTAAACATGGTGAAAAGCTTCAAGTTGTGAAGAACCAGAGAGAGAAGGAAGCCATTGGAGAGGGGATATAATCTTGTGAAGAAGATGACTTAATTTCTTGGGTTTTGGCCAAATACCTATATTTATATATCAAAATCTGATTATGGTTGGTTATATGTAGATGAGAGAGAGAAAAGGGAAGAAGCTAAGAAATAGAAATTTGAAGGTTGGATTGATAAGTATCAAATTTGAAGATATTGAAGATTTTATAATGAGATTGCTTTTACTTGGAGAATTGCAAATCCATCCATTGATGATCAAATTTCTGTTGTGTTTGTGAGCTAAAAATGGGTGATATCTCAAAACCATACACATGGGGAGAAATGGAGGAGAAAAGCAAGTCTAGCGCTTGACAAAGTAAATATGAGAATTTCGTAGTCTTCCTCCAGCTAAAACTTGATACTCTATAACACGTGTCAAAACGATCAGTATAGTTTAACTAATATAAAATATGTACTATTATTCTCAAATTCAGAAATTCGATTTTTCCTCTATATCGCATAATGGCACACATCATTACTTATACTTTTCTTATAGAAATCACCATCTAGTTTCAAATCTGATTAATTACTTCAATACAAACTTATTAGTTCTTAATCTAAATGTTGGTTAAATTGTGACTAATCTAATTTGAGTACTTACCTAACATCCATCTAAGGTAAAATAGCTTCTTAATGTCACTTTATCGGTATACTATATTGTTATAGGAAGAACCGAAGACAAGGAAACAAGATTGCAGGTAGTTGAAACGTTGTCAACTTCTTTCTGTTATATTGTTGTAACTACCAGAACTTCATCATTGACCTTGAGCGCCTGTGTATATAAAGAAAGCGAACGTGAGAAGAACGTAAGAGAAAAAGAGAGAGCAAGGTATTCATTCTGTAATAACTTTGAAGAATAAGTAATAAAAGGGACCCTCCTGATTTGAACAGTGGACGTAGGCCTATGGCCGAACCACTTACACACTTGTGTTCTTTCTTTCTTACTCTACAATCGTTTAGCATTTATTTAAGTATCGTCTACACGGTCGTGTAGTTCCTATCGCATCGTGTACACAATCGTTTAGTTCTGTATCTCATCATCTATACAATCGTCTAGCTTTTCAGCTGTCATTCATATGATCGTCTAGCTCTAATCAATTGTCGTCTACACAATCGTCTAGTGCTTCGTTCTATATGATTGAGTTGCCATCAGGTAAACAATAGAAAATTTTTCAAGCTTTAAGCATACAGCCAATCATGAAGGTCATAGTACTTGACTGACAATTCTGAGTAATTTGTGAGAAGGTCATAGTTATTTGGGACAACAAGTGGTATCATAGCTCAGAGAATAGTTCAAGACAAATCCAAGATTTGAATTCTTGCATACTTCGAATCAGATAAGTCAATCTTGATGATCAAGAATGGCAACAACCAGATATAAAATCGAGAAGTTCGATGGTAAGACAGACTTTGAATTATGGAAAGCGAAGATTAAAGTAGTCTTGGGATAGTAGAAGACACTACTGGCCATTACAGACTCTACAAAATATCCTGAAACACTCACTGATGTAGAGAAAGAGACAATCAAGATAAATGCTTATGGAACCATTGTCTTGAATGTCACAGATAGTGTTTTAAGGTAGATTGTTAACCAGCCTACTGCCTATGCCCTCTGGAACAAATTGAACGAGATTTATCTCAACAAAGACCTACTTAACAGAGCTTTCTTGAGGGAAAGATTTTTCATTTACAAGATGGATGCTGCAAAGTCCCTCATGGATAATTTGAATGAGTTCAAGAGACTGTTTTCAGAATTTATATCAATAGGTGACAATATTGGGGAAGAAAATGAGGCTTTCGTATTACTTAACTCTCTACCAGAATCATTCAAAGATGTCAAGACAATCATGAAGTACGGTAGAGAAAGAGTAACAACAGAAGCAATCATATCAGTAATAAGAGTCAGAGAATTAGAGTTACAAATGAGCAAGAAAGATCAATAAGGAGGTGAAGGCTTGTTTTCAAAGGGGAAAACAAAGAACAACGAGAAGGGGAAACAAAATGATGGTGACAAGTCCAAGATTAAGTGCCATTTTTTCCACAAAATGAAACACATGAAGGACTGTTATGCCTTGAAGAAGAAGCTGAACCAACAGAACAAGGGTGGAAAGTAGACTGAGGCTACTGTGAGGGAGAATTCCCTTGTGTAATCAGATGCATTGGCTGCAACTAAAGAAGGTGGAGAGCAGAATTCTATGAAGACTCAAGATTGGGTGGTAGATTATGACTGTTCAGATCATATAACACCATCTAAAGGGTGGTTTTGTACCTACAAAAAGTAGAATGGAGGGCTGATCTACATGGAAAATGACAACACCTGCAGAGCTGTTAAAATAGGGTCTGTATCCTTGCAAATGCAAAATGGTTTAGTGAAGTTGATTAGGAATATGAGGTATGTTCCAACATTGAAGAGAAATCGCCTATCTTTAGGTATGTTTGAGGCTATTGGTTGTGAGTATAGAGGTGTTGGAGGCACCTTTGAAATAATTAAAGACTCTAAAGTAGTATTGGTAGCAACAAAAGTGAATGGTTTGTATGTCATCAAAGATGTGCAAATGACACATTTGGCCTTGATGGCAACTGATGAAGAACCCACAGAAGATGAGTTATAGCACAAAAGGCTTTCTCATATCAGTGTGAAAGGGCTGCAAGTACTCTCAAAATAGGGGATTCTTCCAAGGGGTGTTGGAGATAGCTTAAAATTTTGTGAACATTACATACTAGGCAAGCAACAAGGCAAGGCTTCCCTAAAGGGCAACACACCTCCAAAGAGATCCTAGAATATGTGCATTCAGACTTGTGGGGGTCAACTCACTCTCCATCTCTAATTGGAGTAAGGTACTTTATTTCCTTTGTAGATGATTACTCAAGGAAGAGTTGGGTTTACTATCTAAAAACCAAAGATGAAGTGTTTAGTAGATTCAAAGAATGGAAGACCTTGATTGAAAAGCAAACCTCTAAACATATTAAACACTTGAGAATTGACAACGGTTTAGAGTTTTATGGAGAGAAGTTTAACTTGTTTTGCAGGGAGCATGGCATTGTGAGGCACAGAATAGTGAGGTACCCACCTCAACAAAATGGAGTAGCTGAAAGATGGAATAGAACAGTACTGGAAAGAGTGAGATGTCAACTGTACAATGCTCTTTTGCCTGAAAAGTATTGAGCTGAACCTGTTTTCTACACAATCTACACTCTAAATAGGTGCCCACATCAGTCCATAGAGTTGAAAACTCCTGAAGAAAGGTGGATAGGATAGCCTCCTAAGCTGGAACACTTGAAGGTGTTTGGATGTGTAGTCTACGTACATCAAAACCAAGGTAAGTTGAAACCTAGGGTTGTAAAATGCATGTTTTTAGGCTTTACACCGAGAGTGAAGGGTTATAGTTTCTGGCATCCTGTTGAGAAGAGATGTGTAAACAGTAAAGATGTGGTATTCAGAGAGAATGAGATGTTTATAATGTCTGAACAACCAACTACATCTATGTCAAAGACAAGTAGCACAAAGTTTGAGGTAGAGCCTCAATATGATCAGGGAGCTTCTACTTCCTCCCAAAATCTAGAAATTGAAGGTGATGACATTGCTGAAACAAGTGAACATGTGTCAAGTGAACAAGTAGAGACACATGGAGACTTATAGAACTATTCATTAACAAGAGACAGAACAAGAAGAACCATTGTACCACCGCAAGATATCAAGAATCTGACTTTGCTAGTGTTGCTTTAAGTGCTACCATTTCATTAAGTAACAATGAACCCACCAGCTTTGAGGAAGCAACAAACAGCCTTAATGCTAGACAGTAGATTGAGGCAATGAATGATGAAATGAAGTCCCTCAACCAAAATGACACTTGGAGACTAGTACCTTTGCCTAAAAGGTACAAACCTATTTCATGTAAGTGGATTTAGAAGTTTAAAGAAGAAATTCCAGGGGTTCAAAAGTCTAGATTCAAGGCAAGGCTAGTTGCTAAAGGGTTCACATAAAAGAAAGGTATAGATTACACTAAGGTATTTTCTCCAGTGGTGAAGCACACATCCATTAGGCTACTCCTCTCCTTAGTTGTTCAAAAGAACTTGGAATTAGACCAATTGGATGTGAAGACAACCTTTCTACATGGATTGTTGAATGAGACTATTTACATGAAGCAACCTCAAGGGTATGTGAAGAAAAGAGAAGAAGACTTTATGTGCCTACTAAATAAGTCTATCTATGGCCTCAAGCGGTCACCAAGGTGTTGGTATGAGAGGTTTGATGAAGTGATCTCCAAAATAGGGTTCAAGAGAAGTTCATATGATTGGTGTGTGTATACAAATTAGAACCGGTTTATCTACTTCTTATTATAGATGATACGCTACTGGCCGAGAGTTCCAAAGAAGAGTTGAGGCAGGTTAAAATTCTTCTAAAGAAAGAGTTTGATATGAAATACCTAGAGGAATCGACAAGGGTTTAGGCATTGAAATTGAAAGAGACAAAAAACAGGGCAGATTGCAAGTGAGTCAATCAGAATATTGTGCAAAAATATTGCAGAGGTCCAAAATGGAAGGTGCTAAACCATTCCTCTTGCACCTCATTTCAAGCTTTCAGCTGCAAATAGTCCAAAAAGTATAGACGAAGAGTATATAAACCATATGAAGGTTGTTCCCTATTCCCAAGCAGTAGGGTCTCTAATGTACCTAATGACTTCTACCAGACCAGATCTATCCTATGTTACAAGTGTAGTCAGTAGGTACATGGCAAACCTTGGTAAACGACATTGGGAAGCAGTCAAATGGATATTGAGGTATCTGTGTTCATCAAAGGAAGCAAGGGTCTTGTATAGACAGAATGAGTCATCCAATGATGAAATGTATGGTTACGTTTATACAGATTATGCAGGGGATTTGGATAGAAGGCGCTCACTATCAGGCCATGTAGGAACATAATCAACTTATCTAAAAACCAAAAATTTCACAGCAGAACCAAGCACATTGACATCAAATATCATTTTATCAGACAGGAGATTGAGAAAGGGGAAGTTGAGGTAGTGAAGATTCATACCTCAGACAATGCAGCTGATATGTTGAACAAAACAGTTCCACTAAGCAAACTTGGTCGATGCTGACCAAAAGATCTAGAGGAATTATTTGTACCATTATAGACGCATCGCAAAAAACCGCAGTAAGACAAGGAGAATTCTAAAAGGATATGCATAAAAGATAAAAAGAAAAGGACCTTAAGTAGAAGAACGCATGTGACAATGCGTTGGAGTTCATGCGATTGAAGCCATGCGTTGAAGGATGTGGAGGATTTCGTTGTAACTGCGCACCGAGGAGGGTTATTATCGCACCTACAAGAAGCAAACGCACCACAACCAAGGAAGCAACCGTATATCCAAAATAACAATAAATAAAAATAATAAACTAAACTAGGAAAGCAATGTAAAAGATAGAGTAGAAGACGTCCCTAGAGAAATTGGAGTGTTGTTACCGCAAAGAGTCTCCCATACAGGAGATGGCTCTCAACTGCTTGGGTCAAGGGCACGCCCTGACCATTGGAGCTTCCAGCAATTGTTGGATGCATGATGGTTGACATGCGTCTAAGACTGCTTCCAGCTCATGCGACAAATAACCTTTCTATCTCGGGGTCAATATTTGACTTTTGATGCTTCACCTATACTTAAAATATTGTTTGCAGCTTAGTCGCACAATCTACAATACGCCTAAGATTGAAAGGATGCCTGCAAAAACACAAAAAAACTTCACAAAACATTAGCTGCCAAGTCCCCGACAACGACGCCAAAAACTTGTTGGGATAATTTAAGGACGCGTTTTGTTTTGTTTTGTTTTTATCATTTAAGGACGGATGGGTTTGAACATGAAATCATGCGTTAGACATAACTGATGTGTTTTCTCCCATGCATCTAAGGTCATGCGTCGGAATGATGATGCGTTAATCTTAGCATGCAATGATCACACGTTCCTATCACAAGTTTTCTTACGCTTGCGCCAAGTATAACACAAACGCAAGTTTCTCGGGTAATTCGAAGTCGAACACGAGGACTTTTCACTCAATAATATTTGTGAAGTAATGCGTTTGAGGCAATGAATAAGAATAAAAATAAAGTGAATAAGGTTTAAATGTTTTACACACCACTCCTACTCCTAACTAAACAGATTGAGCAATAGAAGACTTGTAATGAGAATAAGTAAAGACACAACAACCAATAACGCATAGTAATGTTTACTATCTTAAATCGCCCTAGTAATCCCAGCTCGTTGCACTAATGCATCACACCTCTCGGTGGTCAGCTGCATGACTATATCTCTATAGTGCATGGTTGCGTCGAGCATAAGATTGTGTCTATCTCTAGATACAATACGAACCTTGCTTAGTGCGTTCCATCCCTTACCTTCTCAGGCAGTTAAACGCGACTACTTAACTTATAGACAAGCAATGCATCATCCCATAGATAGGCGTGCCAAAGCCTTTCACCAAGCAAAGAGGATTAACTCACTATACTCACACAATGCACACCTCTCGGTGGGTTGCTACATGCGTCCTATCTCTAGACTACACGATTAAGCATGCGATTGAATTTGATAAATAAACGTTGAAGATAAACTATGATAGAGATGAACTGATGAAGAAGACGGTAATGAAGGAATTAAGATTTGCATTGATCACAAAATATTTTAATATCTCAAGCTAAAATGTAATACAATACAAAGATTAGAAGGGAGATGAAGGACTCTGCATCAAGGCTGTCGGTGGTGCCATGGTTGAATGGTAGAGATCTCTCTCTCAAGCTCTATCTCCGGCAAATACTCTGATCGTCCTTCGGTCTAGGTTGTGAAGATGAAGAATTCTCACTAGAAATCTTTTTCAAGCTCTCATCTGTGATCACAAACTTCTGCCTTGAGGCAGAAGCTCGGATGTCTCAAAATGAAGGTCTCAAGGGCTATTTATAGAATTAGGATGCCGACAGCTATAATGATGAAGGTATGGCTCACTGCTTCTTTTGTCGCAGTATGGGCATTGTCACATCGCCTTATCTTGTTGATACTCCCAAGGTATGCATCCGAGCTAAATTTAGCTAAAGTTATCAACGCGTTCTACCCATCTTGCGATCTTCTATTATGGCTGTCAATCCGTGGTCGCAATCTCTATTTGTTCACCGCATTCTCTATGCACTGGACGCATGCGATTACTGTAACTTCCATGCGTTGGACGCATGGGGTTGCCGTCTGCGTTCATCTTTTGACGTCGCCTAGCTTCAGGGCATGCGTTTGTCTGTGATTGCTTATTATAAACGCATGCGTTTGATTCCTGCGATAGCTACAAAAATAGACACTTTGGCACGGAATAACGCATAATATTGGGTCAGTGAGGTTTTAGGTGTTTATCGACGCAAAACTCAATTTTTAACAAATTCTAAGTATTATCACTGTGTTTTCTACCTGTTAGCCCTCATAATTCTAAATAAAAGGCTTATAATAACTGGCATTTATGCCAGTTATCACCTGTGTATATAAAGAAAACGAATGTGAGAAGAACGTAAGAAAAAAAGAGAAAGCAAGGCATTCATTCTATAATAACTTTGAAGAACAAGTAAGAAAAGAGACCCTCACGATTTGCACACTGGACGTAGGCCTTTGGCCGAACCACTTAAACACTCATGTTCTTTAGTTCTTACACTACGATCATTTGCCATTTAGTTAAGTATTGTTTACATGATCGTGTAGTTCCTATCGCATAGTGTACACGATCGTTTAGCTCTGCGTCTCATCGTCTATACGATCGCTTAGCTCTTCAGCTGTCGTCTATACGATCGTCTAGTTATAATCAAATATCTTCTACACGATCTTTTAGTGATTCTTTCTATCGTTTACATAATTAAACTATTGTTTAGTTCTTGGAGTTTCGTCTACACGATTGAGCTGCCATTAGGTAAATGATAGAAGAGTTTTCAAGCCTTAAACATACAGCTTCCCCTGAGTCTTGAATTGTACTTAACCGTTAATTTTGAGTAATTTATGAGAAGATCATAGTTATCTGGGACAACATATATGAATCATATTAGGCCATCCGGTAGATTATTCATCCCACTTTGGTCAAGCTACAACTCGTTATAATTTGTGGTGAGTCAATCTATATGTAGTGGAAATTAGATAGAGGTGTGTGTTGGAAGATTAACGTTGATGCTTCCTGCTACCAAAACTTGGGTTGTAAGGGCTTATGATGGATTGTGCATGATTCCTATGGATCTTTGGTCGGAGTGGGTATGCAATTAATTAAAAAGAAGTGGAGAATCAAGCGACTGGATTTAAAAATTAAACATTGAAGAAGCTTTGACTCAAATACCTCAGTTTTTTATTTGTTTATAACTAACATTGTAACTAACTCTGTAAACGGTCAGTTGGTTTACTCTATAAATACCTCTGATTTTAAAATCAACGTAGAGAGTTATCATCATTTTTCCTAGTTTTCTATAAACAACAAAAACTGTACGCAATCTTCATTAGTAAAGAAGTCATATCTTCCCAAGGACGTAGACAATCTTGTCGAACCACGTAAACACTGTGTTTCATATTCTTGCCTTATCTTTCTTGTTCATATGATCATTTTCTTTACTGCAAATCGCGCCCCATTCATTCACCATTCAAATCACATCGAGTAATCTGATTATCGAGTTCAATCGCGCATCGAACTTCGCTATCGAGCAGCTTCGAGTTGATCGTTTTCACCTTCGAGTCGCACCGAGTATTGTTCAAGAATCATCGAGTAAGATCGAGTTTTAGTTCAGTTGTCATCAGGTTCCATCGAGGATTTAACAGAGACTCGTCAGACGAAGAAGGGAATTCTCATCAAGCATCGAGTAGGAAGACGTCGAACATCGAGATTCGAGTATCGAGGATTTGACAGAATATTTCTGAGCCTTTTCTTCATCTTTTCAGCGTTGATCTTGAGTATTTAAACCTAATGAAGAGTGGTTAGCCCAACAATTTGTGGTATCAGAGCGTTTGAAGATCATCAAGGTCAACTTTCTTGGAGCATCAAATTACTCAAGAAGTCTAGACTTGATATTCGATCAGATCATAAATGGTTGTTGCAAGGTATGAAATTGAAAAGTTCGATGGGAAGGGCGATTTTAGCCTATGGAAGGCCAAGATCAAAGCTATTCTGGGACAACAGAGAGCACACAAGGCCCTTTTGGACCCATCAACTCTGCCACCTACTGTATCAACTCAATAAATGGAATACATGCAGCTTACAGCATATGGGACACTGGTTCTTAATCTCAGTGACAATATTTTGAGACAAATGATTGATCAAGACACGACCTACAAGATATGGGTCAAGTTGGAAGGCCTTTTGGCAACCAAAGATCTCCCCAACAAGATGTATCTAAGGGAGAAGTTCTTCATGTTCAAGATGGATTCTGCCAAGCCTCTTTCAGATAATTTGGATGAGTTCAAGATGATAGTATCTGAATTCAAGAGCCTTGACGAGAAAATTGGCAACGAAAATGAGTCTTTGTGTTATTAAACTCTCCACCCGAAGCCTACAAGGAGGTGAAGAATGTCTTGAAATATGGCAGAGTCTCAATTACCACCGATGCCATCATTTCAGCATTAAGAACTAGAGAGTTAGAGCTTCAATCAATCAAGGAAAAGCAGCCTAGGGCAGAGCGATTGTTTGTCAAGGGGAAAAACAAGCAGAATCAGTTTAAGGGGAATAAAAATCTGTCAGTTGAAGAGCACAAACCTAAGACCAAGTTGAGATGCAACTAATGTAAGAAGAAAGGTCACTTGATGAGAGATTGCTACAACTTGAAAAGGAAAAATTAAAAAATTAAAAAAAAAACAGAAGGGAAAACAATCAGAAGCTTCAGTGGTTGAAGGTTTCTACTTTTATTCTGATGCCTTAGCCTCCACTAGAAACCAAACCAACCAAATCAGTCCTCTTGGGAAGCATGATTGGGTACTTGACTCCGGTTGTACCTATCATATAACACCTTTCAGACCTTAGTTTAATACTTATAATGATGTAGATGAAGAATCTATGTACATGGGAAACAATGAAGCCTGCAAGATAAAAGTGATTGGTTCAGTATTCTTGAAGCTAAAGGATGGATCAATCAAGCTTCTAAAAAATGTGAGATGTGTACCTATAATCAAGAGAAGCTTGATATCTCTGGGCATGCTAGACTCCATTGGGTGCGAATGCAGAGGAAAATGTGGAGTTTTTGAGGTGATCAAGGATTCCGAGGTTGTGTTGATTAGTGAAAAGGTCAATGACCTCTATATTGTGAGAGGAGTAGAGATGATGGCGAGTGCCTACATAGTTTCAACAGCAAGCTTAACAGAGGCTGACTTGTGGCACAAAATACTATTCCATATTAGTGAAAAAAGGAATGCAAGCATTGTCGAAGCAAGGAATACTACCCAAAGGTATCATGAGCACCTATCCTTTTGTGAAATCTGCATTCTAGGTAAAGCAACTAGACAAAGTTTCACAAAATCTCAGCATACCACCAAAGAAACATTGGATTATGTCCATTCTAACCTATGGGAACCATCTCCTACACCAAGCCTTAGTGGTTCAAGGTATTTTCTAACCTTTATAGATGACTTTCCTAGGAAGAGCTGGATATACTTTCTTAAAACTAAGGACCAAGTTTTTTGGAAGTTTAAGGAATGGAAAGCCATGATAGAAAATCAAACATCTAAAATGTTAAAATACTTTAGAATCGATAATGAGCTTGAGTTTTGCAATGAATACTCTAATAAATTTTGTAGTGAAAATGGTATACTAGGCATAAAACAGTGAGATATACACCTCAATAAAATGAGGTTGCTGAGAGGTTAAATAGAACCATAATGGAAAGAATTAGGTGTTTGCTCTCTGATGCTATCTTAAGAGAAAATTATCGGGCAGAAGCTGCAGCCTATATTGTGTATACTTTGAATTAGTGCCCTCACACATCTTTAGAGTTGCTTACCCCTAAAGAAATATGAACTAATCATCCACCTAACCTAAATAACCTCAAAGTCTTTGGATGTGTAGGATTTGTACACCAAAATAAGGGAAAGTTAAAGGTTAGAGCAGTCAAATGCATGTTTGTAGGCTTTTACAGAGGGTGTCAAAGGGTTTAAAATGTGGCATCCGGTTGAGAGAAAGATCATAGTGAGTAGAGACATCACCTTTAGGGAAGAGGAGATGTTTGTGCAAAAGGAGAAAAAGCTTGAGGATGAAAGAGAGTCATCCAACATAGGAATTGAGGTGGAGTTACCCACTGAGCAGTCAATAGAGTCTAGCCAACCTAGTGACACAAGAGAAACTAAGGAAGATGTACGGAAACATAAGGAGACAGCAAGTGAGCAGCCTGATTTAACTCAGTATGTCTTAGCTAGGGATAGACAGAGGACAACCATGACACCTCCAGCTAAATATACTGAGATAAACTATATGAATCTGGTTTTAAATGCTGTTGTAGCTTTTACTAACCAAGAACCAACAACCTTTGAGGAAGCAACAAGTTGTGCTAATGCAAGGGATTGGATAGAAGCTAGGAAATGCATTCACTTAAAGTGAATGACACTTGGCCTTTAGTTCCACTACCAAAGGGTTACAAACCCGTTGCCTCTAAATGGATTTTCAAACTTAAAGAAGGAGTATCCTGTGATCAAAAGGCTAGGTATAAAGCTAGATTGGTTGCAAAGAGGTTCACTCAAAGGGAAGGAATAGACTATTCTGAGATTTTCTCTAAGACTTCTTCTATCCTTAGATGCACAAAATACTCTAGAATTGTATCAACTAGATGTCGAAACTGATTTTCTTCATGGACATCTAGAGGAGATAATCTATAGGACGCAACCTAAAGAATTTAAAGTTAAAGAAAAAGAAAATCTCTATTGCTTACTCAACAAGTCTATATATGGGTTAAAACAATCACCTAAGTGCTGGTATAAGAGATTCAATGACTATATTTCTAGCATTGGGTTCAAAAAAAGTTCATTTGACATATGTGTTTATGTAAATATAGGTTATTACAAGGACATGTTGCTAGTAGGTAGGTCCAAAAGAGATCTAACTCATGTTAAAAACCTCTTAAAAAGAGAGTTTCATATGAAGGACTTAATAGAAACAAGTAAGATCCTAGGAATAGAGATCCAAAGGAACAAAAAGGAGTCTATTCTAAGCATCAATCAGTCTAATTACTGTGAGAAGATCCTTAAAAGGTTCAACATAAATGATGTTAAACCTGTGAGCTTACCTATTGCTCAGCGTTTTAAGCTTTCCTCAGCAAACTCTCCTAAAGATGCTGACCAAGAACATTAGAAACAGATGGCTATCATACCCTATAATCAAGCAGTCGGAAGCCTAATGTATTTAGTGGTTTCTACTAGATTTGATCTCCCATATTCAGCTAGCTTAGTTAGAAGATATATGTCTAATCCTGATAAGATACACTGGGAGGCTACTAAATGGATCCTAAGGTACTTGGTTTGGTAAAAAAAAACACAAGATTAATCTACCAAAGATCAGTTGAACCAAACTTAGAACTTTATGGATATGTGGATGTGAAACTCTACTGTGACAACCAAAGTGCTATCCATTTGCCCCGAAATCCACAATACCAAATTAGAACTAAGCACATCATTATCAAGTATCATTTCATTAGAGATAAAATTAAGATAAGGGAAATAGAAATTATAAAAGTCCATACTTCAGACAATGCAACTGACATGTTAACAATACCTGTTTTAAAGCTTAAATTGTTTAAATATTTAGAATAGGTTGGCTTTGAGCTTCCAGATACAGGATAGCCAGAGCGGTCAGATCAAAAAGATCAGAAGATTGCAAGGCATTAAAGTCAAGGTGGAGAATTTGAATAAGCTTTGACTAGAATACCTCAGTTTTTTATTTGTTTATAACTAACTTTGTAAACGGTCAGCTAGTATACTCTAAAAATACCTCTGATTTTAAAATCAACAGAGAGAGTTATCATCATTTTTCCTAGTTTTCTGTAAACAACAAAAACTGTACGCAATCTTCATTAGTAAAGTACTCATATCTTCCCGTGGACGTAGGCAATCTTGCCGAACCATGTAAATACTATGTTTCATCTTCTTGCCTTATCTTTCTTGTTCATACGATCTTTTCTTTACTAAAAATCGTGCGTCATTCATTCATCATTCAAATCGCATCGAGTAATTTGATTATCGAGTTCAATTGTGCATCGATCTTCGCTATCGAGCAGCTTCGAGTTGTTCATTTTCACCTTTGAGTCGCACCGAGTATCATTCAAGAATCATCGAGTAAGATCGAGTATTAATTCAGTTGTCATCAAGTTCCATCGGGGATTTAACAGAGACTCGTCAGACAAAGAAGGGAATTCTCATCAAGCATCAAGTAAGAAGACATCGAGCAACAAATTTTGAGTATCGAGAATTTGGCATAATATTTCTAAGCCTTTTCTTCATCTTTCTAGCGTTGATCTTGAGTATTTGGGCCTAGTGAAGAGTGGTTAGCCCAACAAACATGTTTTAATTAGATAAGTTATAGATGAATTAAAAGATAAGTATTTTAATTGATGAAAGTCGGTAAGATCGTGTATTAGAGAGAGTTAGATAACGTTAATAAATTAAATATAGGACTTTAAAGATTTTTTATGTGTTTAGTTAAGGTAAGAGTTATAAATTTAGACTTGCTCATGATAATCCTATAAATAGAATTGATATCTTGTATTGAATTGGCAACCAAGTGTGTAGAGAAAACACACAAAGAGGTTCAATTAAAAGTGTGAACCAAGTTTGAAGAAGTCTTTCAAATAAAAGTGATTTTGTTTCCTCTCAAATAATCTTTTGTTAATTATTTATTTGTAAGTATCCATCACACGCTTCCAACAAAGTGGTATCAGAACTTGAGTTTGAAAAACGAGAATTGTTTTTGCAAATGGAAATAACAATTTGGTTCCCTTCCAAGTGCCTCGACTTACGAAAGAAAATTATAGCAATTGGTATATTCGTACGAAAGCTCTACGTGGTTCACAAGATGTATAGGACATTGTCAATAATGGTTATGAAGAACCAGAAACTGATGCAGCTTTAAATCAAGCTCAACGAGAAGCTTTGTAAAATACAAGAAAGAAAGTCCAAAAGGTTGTCACCATCATTCGTCAAGCCATAAATGATCCAAATTTTGAGAAGATTTCTGGAGCAACTACTGCACATCAAGTATGGCAAATTTTGAAGAATACATACAAAGGAGTAGATCGAGTCAAGAAGGTTTGCCTCCTAAAATTGAGAGGTGATTATGAATCACTACATATGAAGGAGTCTAAATCGATTTCAAATTATACTTCAAGATTGCTGGCAATAGTAAACAAAATGAAAATATATGGTAAGACAATAAATGATGAGCAGGTAGTAGAAAAGATACTTAGCTCTTTGGATGAAAAATTCAATTTCATCGTTGTAGCTATTGAAGAAGCGAAAGACTTGAGTACAATGTTCGTTGATCAACTTATGGGTTCCTTATATGCCCATGAAGAGAAGCTTCTCAAGAAGAACAAACAGACAACTGAGAAACGTTTTAAGTCAAAGTTACAGTTGAGAGATAAAGAAGATAGCTAAGAAAAAGAAATCGAGGGTCAAGGACATGGTAACAATTGTATACGTGGTGATTTCAGAGGTCGAGGTCGAGGAAATATCGGTCAAAGAAAATGTGATGAGAGGTAATTCAAACTCTAATTTATCAAAAGGTCATGGAAGACAAAATTACTCGAGGTTAAATGGAGAGAAATATCAAATAATGAAAGAAGGTATGATAAAAGACGAGTTGAATGTTATAACTATCATAAATTTGGTCGTTATTCCTAGGAATGCAGGAATAAGGTTGAAGAAAATGCAAATTATGCTGAGAAAGATGAAGAAAGCAATGAGTCATCTGTGCTTCTAGCATGCAAAGTTGAAAAAACATGTGAAAATAATGCATGATATCTTGATAATAGTGCAAGCAATCACATGTGTGGATGTAAGTCAATGTTTATGGAACTTGATGAATCCATTGGTGGTAATATCTATTTCATGATGCCACAAAAATTCCTGTTAAAGGAAAAGGTAAGATTTTGATCAACTTGAAGAATGAGAAGCATGAGTTTATCTCTAATGTTTATTATGTGCCTAATATGAAAAAAATATTTTGAGTTTGGGACAAATCTTAAAGAAATGCTATAATATTTTGTTGAAGGATTATAGTCCTTTGATAAGAGATAATCATGATAATATGATTGCTAAAGTGCAAATGACGAAGAATGGGATGTTTCTATTAAACATTCAAACTGATGTTGTTAAATGTTTGATGTCATGTTTGAAAGATCCATCTTGGATTTGGCACACTTGAGACTTGGACATTTAAACTTTGATGGCTTGAGACTATTAGCAAGGAAGAACTTGGTGAGAGGACTATCAAATGTCAAACATCCAGATCAATTTTGTGAAGGTTGTCTTTATGGGAAACAATCAAGGAAAAGTTTTCCACAAGAATCTTCTTCAAGTGCAAGGAGACCGCTAGAGTTAGTTTATACTGACCTTTGTAGACCGATCAAACCAAGTTCTTTCGGTAAGAATAATTATTTCTTATTATTTATTGATGATTTCAGTCGAAGAACTTGGGTTTATTTTGTCAAGGAGAAATCGAAAATATTTGGCATGTTCAAGAGAATTAAAGCTCTTATAAAAATAAAAATAATAATAATAATAATAAAAGGTGGTTATTTCCTAAAAGCCTTCAGATCATATAGGGGAGGAGAATTCACTTCAAATGAATTCAAAAAATTTTGTGCAGAAAATGGAATTCTTCGACCTATGACAGTTCCATAGACTTCTCAACAAAATGGTATTGTTGAGAGGAAGAACATAACGATACTTAATATGGCTCGAAGCATGTTGAAAAGTAAAAAATATGCCAAAAGAATTTTGGGGCTGTTGAATGTGTTGTATACTTGTCCAATCGTTCTCCTACTAGAAGCTTATGGAACAAAATGCCTCAACAAGCATGGACAGGAAGAACACCATCCATTGTTCATTTGAGAGTATTTGGAAGTATCGTTTATACACATATACCTAATCAAAAGCGTAGGAAGCTCGATGATAAAAGTGATAATCATATTTTTGTTGGCTATGATGCAAGCTCAAAAGGCTACAGGCTTTAAAATCCTGCTACAGAGAAGACAGTGGTAAGTAGAGATTTTGTGATAGTAAACCTTTGAATTTTAAAGAAGTTTTACAAGATGAAAAGTAGAAGACAGCCATGGATGAATAGATAAAGTCCATAAAGAAGAATGATACATGGAAACTTTCTACTCTTCCAAGTGGAAAGAAAGCAGTCGGTGTCAAATGGGTATTCAAGACAAAAATAAATGAGAAGGGAGAAATGGAAAGGCATAAGGCAAGATTAGTTGCAAAAGGCTACTCTCAAAGAAAAGGCATTGACTACGACGAAGTATTTGTTCCCGTTGCTCGCTTAGAAACCATAAGGTCGTTAATTAAACTTGCTGCTCAAAGTAAATGGAAGATCTTTCAAATGGATGTTAAGTTAGCATTCTTGAATGGATATTTGGAAGAATAAGTCTACTTAGAACAACTTTTTGGCTATGTTGTGAAAGGTCAAGAAGATAAAGTCTTGAAATTAAAGAAGGTGTTGTACGGATTGAAACAAGCGCCTAGAATGCGGAATATCATAATCAACAAAAATTTCCTTGACAATGGGTATTTGAGAAGCCCTTGTAAATATTCTCTTTATATTAAGACTAACGATTTAGAGTTATTTTGTTGGATGACTTAATTTTTACAGGAAATTGTGCAAGTATGTTTGAAGATCTCAACAAAGCGATGACCCAAGAATTTGAAATGACAGATATTGGGCTGATGTCATATTATCTTGGCATTGAGGTGAAGCAGTCGAGGAAGGTATTTTCATCTCTCAAGAACGATACACTAGAGAAATTCTAGAAAAGTTCAAGATGATCAATTCTAATCCTGTCACAACTTCACTTGAAATCGGGATAAAACTGTCCAAATATGAAGGAGGAGATGTTGTTGATCCTTCATATTTCAAAAGCTTAAATAGGAGTTGGAGATATTTAACTTGCAAACGTCCAAATATTCTTTTTAACATTGGATTGGTGAGTTGATTTATGGAATCTCCTACAATTACTCATTTGAAAGTGGCAAAGAGAATTCTTCGTTACCTTAAAAGCACACTTGGTTATGGATTATTTTATTCTTCATCTAAAGAATTCAAGCTTGAAGGTTATTGTGATAGTGACTGAGCTAGAGATGTTAATGACCGAAAAAGTACAAGTGGGTATGTGTTCTTTGTTGGTAATACTGCATTTACTTGGAGTTCTAAGAAGCAACCTATTGTGACATTTTCTACTTGTGAGGCATATATGTTGCTACAGCCTCATGTATTTGTCATGCAGTTTGGTTAAGAAATTTATTGAAGATAGTTGGAATTTTGCATGATGACGCAACTATGATCCATATAGATAATAAGTTAACAATTGCTCTAGAAAATTATCCAGTATTTCATGATCACAGTAAGTACATTGATATAAGACTTCATTTTATCAGAGATTGCATTTCAAGAAAGGAGGTTCAAGTTGAATATGTGAAGACTGAAGATCAAATTGCAGGTATTTTCAAGAAGCCACTCAAAGTTGATATGTTTAATAAGTTGAGAACATTGCTTGGAGTTTTTAGAAAACATGTTTAAAGGGAATGTTGGAAATTAAACATGTTTTAATTAGATAAGTTATAGACGAATTAAAAGATGTGAATTAATTAAATATTTTAATTGATGAAAGTTGGTAAGGTCATGTATTGGAGAGAGTTAGATACGTTAATAAATTAAATATAGGACTTTAAAGGTTTTATGTGTTTAAAAGGTGAGAGTTATAGATTTAGACTTGCTCCTGATAATCCTAGAAATAGAATTTATATTTTATATTGAATTGGCAACCAAGTGTGTAGAGAAGAACACACAAAGAGCATTCAATGAAAAGTGTGAATCAAGTTTGAAGAGTTTTTCAAATAAAAGTGATTTTGTTTCCTTTCAAATAGGGCCCATTTGGATTGACTTAAGAGATAAGTATTTTTCAAAAAACTCATTTTTATTTAAACACTTTTGATAAAAACTTATTAAAATACACTTGAAAAGCTATTTTGAATGGTTGTCAAACACTCCAATTTCTTCCAAAATAACTTATTTTTTAAATTAAACACTTGAAAATGTATTCCAAACATACCCACAATCTTTTATTGGTTATTTATTTGTGAGTATCTATCACACGCTTCCAACACTGGAGATGGAAGCCATTGCTAAAGGGCTTCAGTGCTTAAATAGAAGGTCTGATGATTCAATCTCCCCTTTGATGGTCGAATCTGATTCTACCGATGCAGTTTCTATTCTGCATAATATGCTGTCAATTTTTTTATAATGCAATATATATAACATTGTCTTTTTCAACTTTGTGTATTTCTTATATGGATTCTAATTACGCTCACCTCAGATCATAGCTAAGTAGATAATGCCAAAGTTGGTAAATATATGCTTTCACTTAGACTACTTGGAATTCTACATTTTCACCTTCACTAAATTACACTTCATCATGACTATTAGATAAACATAAAGTTCCATATATATCAAAACCAAGTAGCTACGAGATGATCATCTATCTTATAATGAGTGTTAGATCTCTCCATTTTTTCAATGCAACCTACATGAAAAATTGATGTATCGATATAAGAGGGCAAGGACAAATAAGCCTTGTTACAAGTGACTCAAACTTTTAATATTTACTAGAAGGGAGTAAGTTAAAATAAAAGGCATATATCTTGTTGAAACATGTGAGTTGGGTGGGTATATCTCTACATCTAGATTATTATCAAGAACCTTTATGACAAATGCGTGTGTGTGAATTGAACTCTAAGAAACAAAAAGATTATAATAAGTCATAGAATGAGGCACAAAAATATTGCCAAAAGTGGTTTTATTTGTTTGATTTACATAGAAAAATTGTGGGCTTTAACTAAAGAAAGGATGGTTCCTTTTGTCAATAAAAAAGAAATTGACCTCATACTTGTTGAAAGTAACTCTCTTTTTTTTCAAACCAAAACATGGCTGTCCTTTCCCCTTCCACTTAACTTTAAATTATGGTTTAAATGTCATTGTCAAGAAAAATATCAATTTCTTAATTGTACAAAAATATCCATCGAGGTTCCTTCAAAAATTATAAAAACAACAAATAAAATTTAACATAGTAAATAGATATTTTATGATTTTTAAACCAGTCAACATTTTTATTATTTGTATTATATTTATCTTGATGACATTTTGGTTGTTTATAATTTATGTTTCATATATTTTTCTATGATATAACGGATTGATAGATTCATCCATCACGTTGATGTGGAATACATAGAAATATGGAAATATTGAATATGTTAAAGGAAATTTAATACTATTTAATAAAATCTTTGTCATTTTTTATTAAGTTCCCATTTGGTAACCATTTCATTTTTTGTTTTTGGTTTTGGAAAATTAAGTCTATTTTCTCTCAATTTCTTACAATGATTTGCATCTTTATAAAATACAATGATTGAATTCTTGGTCAAATTCTAAAAACAAAAACAATTTGTTTTAAAAGTTACTTTTGTAGTTTTCAACTTTTAACTTTGTTTTTTTAAAATAATTGATAAAAAATAGTTGACTAAAGAAGAAATTTGGAGATGAAATATAGGCTTAATTTTCAAAAACGAAAAATAGTTACCAAACGGAGCCTTAAAAAAACCCTTTTATCATCTTTAATAGTTGCTATATATATATACAAGTCCATGTACATTTAGATGTTCGATTTTAGCCATTGTACTTTCAATAAATATTAAATTTAGTTCATCGAAGATATTTTTCTTCTTTTGGAAATTGACTAAATGATAATAATGATAATAACAATAATTTTCATACAAAGAAAAATATAATATATGAATATGTTTTTAAAATTTACACATTTTTAAAAAAATAAATGGTATGTTTTATTGTAATCTACCAAAATAAGAATTTAAATAAATATATCCCTAGATTATAACCGGCTGAAAATTAAAAAATTAAATAAATATTTCTCTAGATGTCTGATACGAGATTTTAAATAAGTATTCCTCTTGGTCTTAACAATCTAAAATTAGAAATTAAATAAATTCTTCGGTAGCTAGGTCCTAAAAGTTTATACTTCCGTATACATTTTATTAATGTGGTTCAATCACATCTCTATCATTTAAATAAATAAATATTGAGAAGTTGATTATTAACGATTTTATTTTTATAAAAATAAGTATATTTCAACCGACATGAAATTTATACTATCAACATTAATGTCGGAAAATTTCATATCACCATTAACGTCAGAGTTTAATTTTTCTCACTTTACATATGGTAATAATAATAATAATTTGATTGAAACTATCATATAAAAAGTTAGAAAATAATATAATTATATGGTTTTTTTAATATAGTTTTTTTTTTGTAAAATTTAAGAGAAATACATATATGGTTAGTGAATAACTTAATATTAAATATATAATGTTATAAAATATAAACCACTCACGTGACATGCACATGACCACAAATTTCTAAATTCATGATTTGCCTTTTGTCTGTTTTGTAGTAGTAGTTGATGAAACTACGAATAGTACGTAATTGTAGAATAAAAAACAAGATCGAGTTATGTATAGAGAGTAATTGTTGCTATTCCTTAACAACAACTGTTCTCCTAATTTTGACATGTAGTTAACATAATCTCCATATTTTATTATTATTTTATATTCTGTTTAACCACTTTTAAATTAATCTCACCTTAATTAAATATCCAGATTTTTGTATCAAATTATATTTTAAATATCCATATATTATTAACTTCTATTTTATCCATATGTTTTATTCAAATTTTTAAATGGTTTTTCATTACTTTATACATATTCAATTTTATTCAAATATTTGAATTATTTTTCATAATTTTTTATATACATTCTTAATGAATTGGCTGTATATTTCTCATATTCTTAATAAATTAGTTTTATATACTATTTTTGTTATTATTTTAACAATTTGGAAAAGGAAATATTACTACGTAAAAAATACCATAACTTTTATTACTCACACGAAGTGTTTATCGATTTAGATTTTATTGTGATTTCTTTAATTTGTGTTATGGTTTTACAACAGATTAGACTCTTCTTTGACGGTCGATAGGGAGAGAATTCTCACTACCATGATTTTTAAAATTTTGAGACGTATATTCTATCAAATTCATCGTTCCAACAATTTGTGGAATATATCCTCCACTAAGTTAACTATATTTCGTTTGACAATATAAAATACTGGTAATAAAAAAACAGGGTCAAGTTATGTATACAGGTAATTGCTGATATTCCTTAACAACAATTGTCCTCCTAATTTTGTTCATCTAGTTAACATAATGTCACTATTTTATTATTACTTTAGATTTTTTTAACTATTTTTCGAATTAATCTCACCATAATTAAATATCCAGATTTTTCTAGTAAATTAGGTAGTTAATAACTTAATATTAAATATATAATGTTACAAAATATATGTGTGTGAAAGAGAATTGGGAGAGAATTGTGTAGTAAAAGGCCCATTACAGGAGCGATATGGGCCGAAGTCTATTGGTATGAGACACCAATTTGTGTTTGGATCGAAATTAGCGAAGCCCAAAGTTGGAATACGGTAACTATTTACTGGACAACCATAAATGGGTAACCAAACATAGCTCCAAAATCATTATCAAGCTTTTCTTTTCTTTTTTATTTTCCTTTTTTTTAAAGAAAAAAAAAATTACGATAAATAGGTGTCAATCGAGTTATACTCCATTCGATTCTTCTACATTTTTTTTTCTTAAGACCGTGTATTGAAAGTAGAAATAACTATTAAACTTTCTTATATGGTAAAAATTGGAAGTTTTGTCATTAAATTCATCTATTTTTAGGAGTTTCAAATATAGGAAAATGAATCAAAATATTTATAAATATAGCAAAATTTCTATTGTCTATCTACGATAAACCGCGATAGATAGCGATAGACTCTTATATTTTGCTATTATTTGTAAATATTTTTAATAATTTTATCATTTAAAATAATTTCTCCAATTTTTATTTGGCATTTCTGTATTTATTTCTTAAAACCAGGTATTGAAGTAGAAATAATCATTATTAAAATTTCTTACATGGTAAGAAGTAGTAGTTCTATGATGATAAATATAATGTATATTCAAGTAAATAAATAGGATACATTGTAACTTTCATCAATTTTTATGAGGAAAAAAACTCAAATTTCATTATTTACTACATGAAGATTGTTGCTTTAATAAGTGTTGAGAATATTGAAAAAAAATTAAAGTTTGATGGGTTGATAAGAAGAAAAAAGAAGGCGTTAAAGTAAAAATAGCTGCATGCACAGCAGCACCAACTATGACACTACTTGATCTAAGACTATTGGGTTTGTTGATTATTCTTTTAAGGAACTCAAACGAAAAAAAAAATGATTCTTTCATAGATTTGAAATTACTTCAAAGAGTTTTGTATGAATTCCACCTTTGAAATTAGATTTAAGTAAGTACACTTTTATCATTAGCTTTGTAATTTAGGTTGAAAATAATTTATTTTTTTGAATTATATATATATATATATAACACAAAATAAGACCCACATGTCTGCCTATAATTTTGGAAGGAAGAAGGGGTTAATCATGATGGGATATTGATTTGACAAAATTTGCATTTTTTCTTCCTAAAAATATTTTTAGTCTATTTACTATTTTTGAAAAATAAGTATACAAATTTAATTTTATGCTCATACTCTCAACAACTTTATAATATTTAATTTCTCTAAATTAAAAAAGTTATAATATTTAAAATTTAGCCATTTTTAATGTCACGGACTATGTAAAATTCAACACAATTCAAAATTTAGAGAGATGATCTTCTTTTTCAAATTAAGAACATAACCTTCAATAAAAGATCTAACTATTTAAAAGTTGTTGAAGGTTAAGTCATTAAACTTTTAAATAGTTAAAATTTTAATAACCTTTTTATTCGATATCAAGTAAAGCACCGAACTTTCAATCTTATGACTCCAACACATATTCAAATTTCTAAAGTTCATATTAAAATTCTGTATCAATTAAAAAACTCAAAGACTAGTTTTTGGTATCATATATCAAGATAATTATTATTACTCACTAATATTTGATTGACAATGAACTATAATTAATTTATTTATGAATATGATTTATATTTACAAAAATTTATATAATTTTTGTTTTGTAATATTATATAATTTATAATACATTTTATATTACATTCATAATATCTTTATTTAATATATCTCTATATGAGAAAACATACAAATGTTGTTTTCAGAATTTGCACTATTTAGATCACTCAATCCAAAAAATAGTTATAAAAAATTATATAATTAATATTTTGTAATCTGGATTCTCTAACAAACAAACCCTTAAATTTTTTATGAACTTGTTAGATAGAAGAATAAAATTTAAAAGACTTGTTAAAACCATTTATCTAAGTTCAATAAAGTATGGAATAGGCATCTAAATGTGTTAATATACTAAATTTGTTATTTAAAAAAATTAAAATTGCTTGATATAATAGTGAGAGAAAAAAAACGAGAATCTTAAAACGGTGAGAATTAAAATTTAAATTCAAATTCAAAGTATTTGATATTCTTCTGTGAAATTTCAAAATCATGATAATTTTGATGATTTATGGGGTCAAATGTAGATCCAAAATGATTTTATCACGAAATAATTTAGGCCATATAATTATGTAATGAAAATTAGAAAAGAAAAAAAAAAAAAGAAAAAAAGAAATAGCCGTACGATAAGAGGATTGGGTAAAAAGAGGGGCCCAGGCAAGCAAGTGTCAAAAGGAATTATGCCGCCCCCTTTCCCTCTCGAGTCAGGCACCGTGAAGGAGTCTGCTCCTCACAGACCACTAATAGAATGACACGTGGAGTTGTCGGGTCAAGTACGGCTTCCCTGACAGGTCACTCTCACGAGCATGCATGTAGAACACCGTGAAAATTAAGAACAAATATTTTTTTTCCTGACAAATTATAAAAAAATAAAAATGATGGGTTTTTGTTCTTGTTCTTGTTCTTGTTCTTGTTTTTACTTTTTTTTTTTTAATTTTTTTAATTTTTGAGATGAATAGTAAAAATAAGAATAGAATAACAAAAAAAGCAGCGTGCTCCTGAAAGTCATCATTAGCCGTTGACTCTCTTCGTTTGTCATTACCCCATACATTTTCCACCGCTTGATTAGCCATGTCCCCACCCTCTCATTTTTTCTATTTCTTTCTCTCTCGTTTAAATAAATATTTCTAAAAGAAAAAAAAAACAAGAAGAAGAAGAAGAAGAAGCTTTCAAGTAAATTACAATTTTAGGTTCTAAAATGATTTACGTGGTTGTTCTATTTTTCATTCCCTTAGCTAGGAGTATGCAAGAATTGTTCGTAGTCAGTTTCCAATCAAACCATCACCAAATCAATTATGATCAATTTGGTAAATATTCAAATTGATCACGATCGTCGAGGTGTGCGAAACATCGATCGGTCAATTTTGGTCGGTTTAGTTATTCAAATTTTACAGTTTGCATTTTCTATAACCGATGCCGATCAAATCTCTCATCTTCTCTAATTAATTGACTTCAATTTTGGTCCATCAATCCGATTTTGACTTTGATTTTCGGTCCACCTCTATTCTTAGTCATCATAATTTTTAAAAAAATTAATACACTTTTAGGCTTTTAATTTATAAACTTTTTAATAAGTTACTACTTTCGTTGTATGGTAAATATATTATTTTAGATAGGTTCGATCGTTTATTAAAGTTAATATAAATATACTAAAAAAAAGTTAATATGAATGCATCTTAACTAAAATAAATGGTTTAAATACTACTTTGATCTTTGTACTTTTGGTTTTTGTTCATTTTGGTCTCTCTACTTTCAACTTTAGTTCGTTTTAGTCTTTATACTTTAAAAATATTCATTTTGGTCCTTGTATTTTCAATTTTGGTTCATATTGGTTCTTAAATTTTTTTTAAAAATGGCCCTTTTTATCCTTTAAAAACGAAAATAAAATGACCAAAATTACAACTTTTTAAAAATATAAGGATCAAAATGAACTAAAGTTAACAATGCAAAAATGAACAATTCTAAAATATAGGGATCAAAATAAACCAAAACTAATGAACAATTTAAGAATATAACTATTACAATAAACTAAAACAAAAAAGTATAAGGAGTAAAGCAGTATTTAATTTTTATTTTTTTAAAAAATCAGTTTTAAACTAATGAGACTAACTTATACGCAAACCATGTTTTAATTGATTTATAAATTATTCCAAATTCTTGACTCTTTTTTTTTTTTTTTTTTTCATGAAACACAAATTTGATGAAATATGAGTGACATATGCCTAAAAAATACACTATAGATCTCAAATTATCTCACATCTATTTCTAATGTTGCTCTCAAAAAAAAAAAAGAAAAAAAAAAGATATTTATTTCTAATGGTATGAATGAAATGTTATTTATGAAAATGCCCCTTCTTACTTTTCTGCAAAAATTTCTCAACCCATGTCTCACGTTTTAATTCCCATCTCCTCTTCAGGTTCACATTACATTACTATCTTTACTAAACAGTCAATCATGCAATCCTATAATTTAGATCCGTTTTATAACTATTTTGTGTTTTTATTTTTTTTATTTATGCACATTTCTTATAATGATTTACATATTTCTTAAATATAATAATTGAATTCTTAGCTAAATTTCAAAAACAAAAACAACTTCTTCAAAACTAATTTTTTTAGTTCTCAAAATTTGGCTTGGTTTTTTAAACCACAATTGTAAGATAAATAACAAATGAAGAAATTTGGGATGGAAGTAGTATCCATGAACTTAATTTTCAAAAACAAAAATAAAAAACAAAATGATTACCGAATATAACTTTAGTGATACGTATATAAACAAAACCCTTAAATAAGTAAATAATATCTAATTGGTTTCTCAATTTTCACTTGTTTAGTTGTCTCATAACTTTAAAATGTGTCTAATATGTTTCTAAACACTAAAAATATCTAATAGATCATTATGTTTTCAATTTTTTTGTCCAACAGACAATACTTTTAAATTATAAAATCAATTGATATATTAGATATAAAATAATCCTAAACTTTTAATTTTTCATATATTATATATGAGAATCTTAAATAATATTGAATATGTCGCCAGTATAATAGATATAAAATTAAAAATTTAGAATCTATTTAACACGAAATTGAAAGGTTATAATTAAACTTAGATAGATAATTTTTTTTAAAAAAATGATGAATTTATATAATGCAAAATTGAAAGTTCTTAGGGGAAAAAAAGTAGAAGTAGATTGTAAATTCAAAAGTTGGAAGTAAACTCGTAATTTAATTTAATTAAAAATGTTTATATTTTTGTTGGGAATCTTTAGATTTATATTGAACAATCATTCAGTGTGGGACCCTAAACTTCTCTTATGCCTTCTCGTGAAGCCTCAGTGCCTGTGATTCAGATTTTTATCATTAGCCTCTCTCTCTCTTCTAGTCACTTCCCATCCAAATCAGGGCGAGCTGTTTTATTCTCACCCGAGGTAAAACTTTTCTTCAATAACCTCCAATCAAATCATTCCATTTTTTATTTAATTTTAATAAATTAAAGGCGGGTTAAAAAAAAAAAAAAAAGAGTCAACCTATTTATAAACATAACAAAATGTCATTATTTATATGTGATAGACCGCGATAGAATTCTATCACTACTTCTATCACTCGGTCAATGAATGGATAATAAAAGTTGTAATAGAAGTCTATCGTAGTTTATTATTGATAGATAAAAGACATTTTGCTATGTTAAGAGTGTGTTTGAGATACATTTTCAAGTAATTAACTTAAAAAAACAAGTTATCTTGGAAGAAATTTGAGTATTAGGAAACCGTTTAAAATAGCTTTTAAGCGCACTTTAATAAGAGTCCATTTAGATTGACTGTTTTTCAAAAAAATCATTTTTATTTAAATACTTTTGACAAAAACCAATTAAAATACACTTGAATAACTATTTTGACTGATTGTCAAACACTCCACTTTCTTCAAAAATGACATAATTAAATGTATTCCAATCACCTCCTTTTTATCAAAAGTGTTGAGTTTTTTGAAAAATATTTTTTTCCAAATCAATCCAAACGGACCCTAAAACAATTATCCATAGATTAATATTTAATCTTTTTCCTAGTTGGAAGTAGAAGTTTCAAAAACTTTTGGTTAATTCAAATATACTATAAAGACTCTCATAAACTTTTTAATTATGTTTCGATTTTACTAGTAGATCTTAAAAAGTCTCAATTTTTGGAAGTTTGAAATTGTTTCAAAATACCTTGTTCTTTCTGAAAAAAAAAATTGATAAAAAATTGAGGTTATGATTTAAGTCTAAAGAGTGGAAGTCATATTTCAACTCTATAGAAGATTTAAAATGTTTAAATCATTTACAGGATGCTTCACAAGATTAACATCTAAACTAAGTAGAAATTTGAGATTGTTTAAAAGAAACCTTGTAAGAGTCTTATTATTGTTATAATTATTATTTTATGAATGATGGAAAATTTTGGCATGACAAGTTATGTCCAAACACATATTTTAAACTATGATGAAGATTTTGTTAGTGTCATTTACAAAATCATTTACATTAGATAGAATTGACGACGTTAATTTACAAAAATGATATTGCAAATTGTGTTACGTGCCTTTCAATTTTTACACATCCAATTATTTCATTACACCCAACATTTTTTTTAAACCAATTTTTTCTAGAATCATTCCTAATTTTAATTAATCTATTTTAGTTGTTGAACAATAACGAAGAAGATAACTATTCTAGCTTTTCTTATAATTTCAATATAGATTATTTAACACATTACAAAAAAAATGACCTTTTGCCGACGCCACAAATCGTCAAGATAGCCTTAAAAAGCATCGGCAAAAAGTAATGTCGATGCTTTTCAAATGTCGGAAAAAACTATTGGGATATGTCCGTCGGGATATCTTATCTCGATAGTTTTTTCGTTGGCATCGACATAGACTGTCTATGTCGACGCCTTTTAAGTTCATGGGTTTGTTGACGCCGAATGCATGGTGTCGGCATAGACCATCTACACCGACGCCATGCATATGTATCGGCAAGATGCTTTCTCGATACTTACTTTTGTATGCGTCGGGATATGATGTTTTTACAGATATTGAACTTTTGCCAACACTTTAGATATAGCGTCGGGATGGATGATGTTTGCTTATGTCTATGTAGCATCAACATTGACTTTATTTTTAAAACTATATATCTTTTTAAAATAGTATATTTCTCTTAGCTTCAATTGTAGCTAAATATGTTGATAGTTTGTATGAAGCAAAATGTTTGAAAATAAAAAACAACCAAACTTCATTTAAATAGTTATAGATATTCTTACAACTTATATTGTTCTAAAATAAAATAGACATATATGAACTAAAAATAACAAAAATATGAATCTTTATTTTAAAAAAAACACTTAAGTTTAAGAAACAAAACATTGACATAAAAACATTTCAATCATGTTCGGCTACGAAGTCATGGATGTAATATTGATCCAATAGATAAACAAATGATACAAATTTTAGATTATAATTAAAATATCTAAATTTAAACTTTTTTCTCCACTCATATATATTTATATAAACACATTCTTTAACTCAAATTTCTCAATACATATTCAAAACAACAAGAACAATACATACATCATTAATTCACAATCCTCAATTCAACGTTCAAAACAGTAAGAATCATACATATGAAATGCTTGTAATAAAATACGATAGGCTAGAGTCAATAGGTTGTTTGAAAGAGATTTTTATTGGGTAGATGAATACTAGATAACAAAAGAACATAATCAATCATCAAAATTAACTATTATTTTTTAAAATACATTTCTAAGACTAAAATAATAATTATCTAAAAGTTATAGGTACTTTGAAAGTCAAGTAGGGTGTTCAAAAAATTGATGATCCAAAAAAATCAATCAACCTAAATCAACCCTTTCGATTTGGGTTGGGTTATGAACTCTTTTGGGTTGGATTGGGTTCAAATAAATGAAAATTTTATGAGTAAGGTTAGTTCATGGGTCACCTAAAATAACCTAAACCAACCCGAACTTATTATTAACTTTAAAATGTATATATATATATATATATATATNTGTACAATTAGATATACTATATTTATTTTAGTTTTCTTTAATTTTATAAGTTTTTTGGATAATTTATTCTTCAACAACTCTTAAAAATATATATATATTTTTTTTACACTTTGAAAAAAGATTATACATTATATAAATTGAACTCGAGTTGTTAATCTTGATTCATATATGAAAATAGTTAAAATGTTAATATTTTACTTCCTTTTTATAAAAAAAAAATTAAATAAATGACCCGAGTAACCCGAATCAACCCAACCCAAATGTTTCATGGTTGGATTGGGTTGGGTTCATTTTTTAATGATGGTTATTTGGGTTGAAGAAATTACAACCCGAACAATTGGGTTGGATCTAAAAAGTCCGTCGACTCAATTCAGCCTAATCCAACTTATGTGATGAGATATAGTTTTATATATATATTATCTCATTTCCAAAATTCACATATGCCTTTTAATTTATCTAAAGAAAAAAAATTACTATATGGTTGCAAGGCCACAATCGCAAGTAGTTCACGGGACCTAAAAATAAGAGCCAAACCAAGAATCCTATAAATGTTGTACTTCTTAGGGTACACCCTCACATTATTCCTTTAAATTCATTTTTAAGTATTATAATTTCATGCATTGTTCAGCTTTTTAGGTTTCTCAAATGCCCATTAATAAATTTTAATTCAAGAATAAAACACAACAGAGACAAATGTTTTTTATATTAAATAAATTTATGTGTTTCATAAATAATAATAATAATAATAATGTTAATTAATTGTTATACCTTGGTTTGGGAATCACTGCATGTTTCTATAACATGCAAGTTTTAGATTCATAACAAAATATGTTTATGAATTATTTATTTATATCTTCACTAGACAAAAGAGTTTTGAGTCAAACATGGTCTTCTAACAAAATATTTTGAAATCTTAATTAATTTTTGAGGTTTAAAGTATTGTTTGATTGTTAGATTTTAAAATGTTACACTTATGATCTCTTAATTTTGAGTTTGATTTCAATTTAGTCCTTCAATTTTAAGGTGTTACAATTTTATCCTTGAAATTTTTGTTTTCTTTCAAGTTGGTCCCTAAGTTTTAAGATTTATACTTTTAATTTCGATTTTTCACTAAACACCCTCTTTTAGCAATTGCCGTCAATTATTTATTAATTAATTTTTGAACTAAAACTTTAAATTTAAATTTATTAGGGATAGAAAATAGTAAAATTGAATTAATTATAAATATTTAATTCTTTTAAAAAAATTAATGGACATTTAACTCGACCGAAAGTGAGTATTTATTGAAAAATCAAAATTAAAAATGTAAATCTTAAAATCTAGTGACCAAATTAAAACAAAATTCAAATTTCGACGAAAAAATTTGTAATACTTTAAAGCTTAAAGACTAAAGTGTAACGTTTTAAAACCTAGAAACCAAATAGATACTATACCAAAAATTGAGGAATGAAAAGGTATCTTTTTGTTTGATATTAATATTTAGAATAATTGACGGATCATAAAGTTATTTTAAGAAAGAATAAAATTAGGAGGTCTAAAATTATATGTGAATATAATTATTGTTGAAAGCTTATAATAAGTTAAAATGAAATTGGAATTTATATATAGGTGCTGTAGAATGGGGTCAATTTCGGCTGGCCTTCTGTTAAGGGGTCACAAAATTGGCCAAACTTTTTGACATAAGAGTCAACTAATTGCATCTTTTTTTCTGCCTTGGAGATCGTAAAACTCAAGTCATAATCTTTGATTAATTAAGCTCTAATAATACCTAGTGATGTCACATTAATCTAATAAATTAGGGTTTTAATATTTAATCATATTTTTTCCTTTCTAATCAACTCCTTGTACTTGAATAAAGTCACCCTAACCCAAAAGAGCCCACTTTTACAATTCACATCAAGCTCTCGTTGGGTAAATTTTAGATTTATCAAATTTTCATCTAGGGTGCCATTAAAATGGAGATTATAATTGTTAGGGATAGGTTTAGACTAAAGTGTATTATCAACTTTACTTGAGTCTGTAGATTATCAGATCAATGAGATGATGATATTCAAGTCAACAAAACAATCTCGAGGACCTAAATGGGTCTGGAGAAAAAGAGAGGTTGTGCTCGACCTCGACCAAGAAGGAGGTCAAGATTCTCCTTTCAAGGAACGGGCTATTGTCAAAGTGTTCCCAACACTTTAAGGTATGAAAAAGAGGAGAAAAGCTTAAATGACCTGCTCGACCTCAACCTTGGTTGAGTCTCCCCATTTGATGAATGAGGCATATAAAATACCTGTTCCATTCCATTTGTTTCGAGGATAAGCCTAACATGACTTGGATGTCCTAGGTCAGAAATTTTCTATAAATACATTATTATAACTTCAAAAGAAGTAAGTTTATTTTTGTATTCCTAAAGGTTCTTGCTACAATTTAAAGTCTCTTACTGATGTAGATATCAAAAGTGTTTGTGGTGAGTAACACATCAATGTTCAGATTCTTCTTGTCTTATAGATGATCGTTTGGATTAATGATTAAAAGAAACATATCAAATAGAACTTTAACTAACTACAAGAAAAAGAATAATAGGCAGAAATAACACATACTTTTGTAAAGAAAAATTGAACTTGGGACACTTCGAAGCTAGCAAAGTAGCTTTATATTACACGACTTCCAATTGTAGCCACCTATATATATATATTTGATAATCATTAAAAGATTCATTATTATCCTTAATTAACTAAAAAAAAATGAAAAAATAAAATTGTGAATGATTTGCATTACAATATGACACTTTATTTGATAATGGATTGCACTAAATTGCCTTGCTGTATAGCAAACAAAATAAGATGTGACAAAAAAATTATGGAAAAAGAAAGATGATAGTAAGTTAGAAAAATAATGAGAAGAAGGAAAAGAAAAGTAACAATAATAATGAATCAATGAATCAATGATATTTGGGCTCAATTGCATGCAAACATAATAATGATGATGAGTTTGATTCTTTAGAGGGTATGAAAATAATAAATGCATAATATTCAAACTATATTGATACTGTCTTCTTCAAATGTATGGGTTTTCCTTTGCTTTTTTTCTTCTTTTCTGTTTACTTTAGGGGAAGAGAGAAAGGAAAGGTGATAGTGATTAAACATTAAGGGTAACCAGGAAAATTTGTCCACCTTTTTATCATATTCAAATAGAGGAAAAAGAGAAATTTTAGGAAAGAAAATAAAAACCCTAATAATTTTAACTAGTGAATAGGAAGAATGTCAAATTATTTATAGAAATAGCAAAAAATACTGGTAGATATTGATCGACTTCTATCAACGTCTACCAATGATATACTTTCATATGTTTCTATCTATCTATCTATCATGATAGCCTTCTATCAGCATCTATAAAAGAATATTAAAATTTTGCTATTTTGTGTAACTAATTTCATTTATTTTTCTATTTTTGAAAATCCTCTTTTTACTATTCACTAAAATTAACAAACTTTCTATTTGTTCAATTTGATTATTGAATTTTGATATGTATTATACTTATTATTATTATTACTACTTTTTACAATTTGTGGAATTTTACGGTTACAGTTTATAATTGTCAGTAATAGTTTATTATTGACAATTGATTATTGTCGTTAAAAGGGTAATTGTAACATCTTTTCGAAATTGTTATTGATATTGATACGTTGATGTGCGATACAATGATTAAAAAAAAATCTCTATCACGAACGTTAGTTGTGATAGTTTTTAAATATCATTGAATTATAGTTTTGTTGTAGTGGGAGGAATCAAACCTATATATATGATAGTTAGCCAACATGAACACATCTCAAAGATTAAGGCATTACCTACTCATTTCCTCCAATGAGATGTTTAAATGTGATCAGTTGAAGTATGCTCATTTTGACTATGTTTGTTTCGCTTTTGGTACAACAATGTAAAAGTAGAAAAGTTAAAAAAGTTAAAAAGAAAAAGAAACACAAATGTGAAAGTAAAAAATTTGACGAAATGAGTAGATTTTAGAAAGAGAGAGAAAAAAAAAGTAGAAATTAGAAATCAACACAAAGATTTAGGTGACTTACTAACAGTTTGTTAGCAAAGTCCACGGGTAAAAGAAGAGAACAATTTTTTTATTAGAGAAAATATTATATAATAAAAATTACAAAAGCATCAGTAGGATTAGCAAGACCTGTATTTGGTCTTCGAAGTGTCAAAACAATAGATTCAATATGCATTCCAACCAGTATAATTCCCTTAATCTTTGAGGTAACGTGTTCATAGGCATTACAATTCTTTTAGGAGGATTTTCAAAAATATATAAATAAGGGAAACTATTTACACAAAATAGAGACTCTTATAAAGGTTAATAGAGGCTGATAAAAGTTTAACAGTGTTTATCGATGATAGAAATTGATAGAAGTCTATCATTAATACTATATATAATAGAAACTGATACAAGTCTAGAAGTCTATCAATATATTTTTTTACCATTTCTGTAAAGTTGGACATTTCTTCTATCAGTGAAAATTTTTCATTTTTCAAAGATCATATTGCATTACAATAATTATCTTCTAATTAATTGACAATTTTTCATATATAATATACGTTTTCATTTTTTTTTATCTTTTCGGATATAATAATAACATGTGAGAGTATGAATTCAAATATTTAACATTTTTAAATAAAGAATATACTTTAACCAATTGAACTATAGTCACGTACGTATGAAACACGAGAAAAAAATAACACAAATAATAAATTTCACAAATAATAATAATAAAAAAAATGAATACCAAAAGGAAAAGACAGAAAGTGCAACGTCAGAATTAGCCGTAGGGTTCCTGATGGCTTTTTATTTATTTTTTATTTTTTTAAAGAGTTTATCTTTTGGAGCTGTGTTTTTGTGATTACATTCCACAGAGAGCTTCTTCAATTCTCATCCATATCTCTCTCTCTTCCTTCTTTTTCTCTCTCTAGAATTTCAAGAACTGGGTTTTGTATTTTTGGATTCTTTTTTTTTTTTTTGCTTCCTAGCAAGATTTTAAATTTTCTTTTGTATATGTTTAATCATATCAAAAAAAAATTTTAAAAAAAGTTGAGTCTTTGAATTCTCTCTCTCTCTCTCTCTTAAACAGCAGGCTGCTTGTTTCTTTTGAGCTTTCAAAAAAACTAAAAGTTGTCTCTTTGGTTGGAGCCAAATCAAAGATTGAATGCAGTAAAGAACATATATATGTTATAATCTTCAAAAAAAAAAAAAAAATTCTTCTTTTTTTTCTTATTTTGTCTTGAATTAGATCTTGGAAACTTTTGTTAATTACTCAAAATACAACAATTGTTTCTTATTCTTCGTCGTCGTCGTCTTTGTTAGATCTGTTTTTTGTTGTCTCATGAAACCAATATAAGAGGGGTTTCTTTCTTTTCTTTTCTTTTTTGTTTCTGAATTTTATGAAATTAAGATGATGATGAAAGGTAATTTTTTGTCTGAACAACAACAACAACAAATTGTAGTGATGGATGAAAATTTGTCGAATTTGACTTCTGCATCTGGTGAAGCTACTGCTAGTGTTTCTTCTGCCAATAAAACTGAATTCCCCAATCAATATTTTGCTCCTCAAAGCCAACCACCACCTCCTCCTCCTCCTAAGAAGAAGCGCAACCTTCCTGGAAATCCCGGTAAGCTCTGATACCACTCCTTCATCAACCTTCACTAACCCGATCAACAATTACAGTACTCCTCCTTCATCATAATTAGGTCCATGAATTACAGTACATCTAGGTTATGTGTTACAGTATTGTACTACTCCTTCATTATATTAAGTCGATGAATTACTTTTTTTTTTTTTTTTTTCTATTTACGGATTGAATTGAAATTGAGGGGGTGGAATTTGGATTGAATTATTGTAATTTGTTTCTGTTAGACCCAGATGCGGAAGTGATAGCGTTATCGCCGAAGACGTTGATGGCGACGAATAGATTCGTGTGTGAGATATGCAACAAAGGGTTTCAAAGAGATCAGAATCTTCAACTGCACAGAAGAGGGCATAATTTACCATGGAAATTAAAGCAAAGAACAAACAAAGAGATAATAAAGAAGAAGGTATATGTATGTCCAGAAGTGAGTTGTGTACACCATGATCCATCAAGAGCACTTGGTGACTTAACAGGAATAAAGAAGCACTTCTGCAGAAAGCACGGTGAAAAGAAGTGGAAATGCGATAAGTGCTCTAAGAAATATGCAGTTCAATCTGATTGGAAAGCTCACTCCAAGATCTGTGGCACAAAGGAGTACAGATGTGACTGTGGAACTCTTTTTTCAAGGTTTTTTTTTTTTTTTTTTTTTTAAATTTTATTTTTCATTTATAATGTTCTTTTTTCTTAATTTAATTAATTAATCAATTCTTCCTCCATTATTATGGTATAATTGTTCTGAATTAATTTGCATTTATGATCGTGAATATCTTGGTTTTCTGAAATCTGCATTTTAATTTCGGAATCTGTAATTTTGTCTTGTCTTTTTCAGAAGTTAATTATTAATTTGCATTCCCTTAATTAAATATAGAGCTTTTTTATTTTTTCCTTTTTCTTTTTCAACCTTTATCAAAATGAGGAGAAAACATTTTTGGGCCTATTTTTATTTGGATGTTATGTCATGCATTTAATCTTTGAATTTTCAAAATGTTATTATTTTAATTTTAAAATTTGAATTTCATTTCAATTTGGTCATTACGTTTTAATATTTACACATTTTTAATCTCAAATTATAAGCTCGAATGATCAAATTGTAACATTTTAATTTTTTTTTTCTATGTGCTTTTTTGTTATTCTAATAAAATTGGGGTTGAGATATATATGATGAGGGTACTAAAGAATCTGTCACCTAGTTGAGATATTCTGATGTACCACTGACCCACATTACCTGTCGTATCATTCTCTAAAAGGAAAGTTTAACATTTTAGAATCTAGAGACTAAATTGAAATCAAATTTAAAAATTAAAAACTAACGTGTAATATATGAACGTTAAGGACATGCCAGAGAAGTATTTTTAGGAAAATAAAAATTGGAAGTGTTTTTTGTTTACAGCTCTTCTAAATTTGTCTTTGTACTATTAGATATATCTTTGGCTTTTGTGTGTATGTTTTTTTCTTCTCAACTCTTTTTTGTCTCTCTCATGCAGAAGAGATAGTTTCATTACACATAGAGCCTTTTGTGATGCATTAGCAGATGAAAGTGCAAGATCAGCCATGGCATTAAACCCTCTTCTCTCTTCTTACAACAGTAACAACAATAACAATTCACAAGAATTCCTTAATAATAATAATTTCGCTCTGAAACGAGACTTCAACAATAACAACAACAACAATTTGAGAGCGGAGATTCCACCATGGCTACAACCATCAGATCTCCGAGCGGAAATCCTGATGGGGAGTGGCCACGAGGAGCATAATCATGAAACCCTAAACCCTAACCCTAACCCGAGTGGACACGGGTGCGGGCCCACAAGTGGTCTTCCTCCTCCGGCATATCAATCTTGTTCTCCTCATATCTCAGCCACTGCACTGCTGCAGAAGGCAGCTCAGATGGGTGCGACCATGAGTAGTACCACTACCACGAGTGGCTCTATGCCAAGGCCCCACAAGCTTCTTCACGTGTCTACAGGTTCACATTCTAATTTCTTTCTTTTTATTGTTTTCACTCTTTCCATATTTTATGAATTTTTTCGTCAATTTAATCTTTTATTCATATTCATTACACGCATGTTTAGTTATCTACTTACTCATTTAATTAAAATATTAATTCGGTAGAAAATGAATGTTATTTTAGGAGATTTATTCCAATATTATAATATTACTAGACTCACAAGCTTAAATTGATTAGTTATGGTAAATTTATTATCTTATTTATATTCTCTTTACTTTCGATAGTTTTGAAAAAATTATCATAAAATTCTCGATATTGATAAGAGGAAATAATATAATAGGACTGAAGAAACTAGACCTAAAAGCTTAAATTGATATATAGGTTATTTTAGTTTACAATGTTATTCATATTATCAACACTTTTCTCTTTATGTATATATATATATATATATTTTTTTAAATTAACCTTATAAAATTTTTATGTTTTTTTAATTCACTTTATACTTCTTTTTCATGTTGAGAACCAAATAAAACTAAAAACAAAAAAGTTTTGTTTGTTAACTAATTGAGAGACAATATTATAAAACTTTCACACAAAAACATAAATTGATAGGTTAGGTTAAATTTGACATTTTTAGTATTTTCATTTATTTTTTGTTGGTGAAACTTTTGACATGAAAGTTGATATATAGCACATAATTATTCAAATTGAGCTATATATGATAAGTTTGTCAAATTGGGATGAATTTGAAGTTATATAAATAAAATAATATATAATGTGGGGTTTGGTTTGGCATTGTAATTAACAGGTAATTATGGAGAGATGGGATTATGGTCACGTGAAGTTGAGATGGGTAGAGGAGGGGGGGCTGTGAGTTGTAGTAGTAGTAGTTGTACTGATTATGGGAATAAAGCTGCTAATGCTAATGCTTCTGCTTCTGCTTCTGCATCAACCACTTTTCTTCATGATATGATCAATTCCCTCTCTTCCCCTTCTCCTTCTCATCCTTTCCTCCAACATAATTCCTCCTTCAACGACACCGCCAACGCCGCCGCCGCTTTCTCCGCTATGCATCATCACACCGCCCCCGTCCCCGCCACTACTGCCCCATCCGCTGTCGGTTCGGGCAGTCGAAGCGACGGTTTAACCAGAGATTTCTTGGGACTTCGCCCTCTTTCTCATGGAGATATTCTAAGCCTTACTGGTTTTGGAAATTGCATTGTTCCTAATAATTCCTCCAATCTTCAGACTCAAATCCAGAAGCCATGGCAGGGTTAGATTCGTAAATTACCTTTTTTTTTTTTTTGCCTTATGTAAGTTTTTCTCAAAGAAATGGGGAAAATATGTATTAATTGATCTCATTATAAGAGATGAAGAACATTTTTAATTTTCTCATGTTGTCTTTTTTTTTCTTTTTTTCTTTTTTTTTACGTAAAATACTTTATGGAATGTACTTCAACATTTTGTAAGCTAATTATTATGAATTTTCTTTTATATGAGAATAATATTTTAATATATGATCTTCATCTTATAAGCTGATTGTATAGATATGTTACGAACCATTTTTTTAAGGTGGTAATATTGGATATATTTTAATTAGATCGATAGGGTTGTTAATTTCAGAATATTTTGTTTAATTTAGAATTATAGCCTGCTAATTTTCTCATTTTTTGAGTTTTGAAAATTAATTTTGAATTCTTAATTGAAAAGGTTGTAATTTTAAATAGAGTTTAAAATTGTTTTCTGAAAAGTAGAATATGAAGCAAAAGGTTTACGATCAAGAAAATAGGCAAACGCTTAAAACTAGAAAATTAGATTAAAAAATGGTTGTCAAATAAAAATTTGAATTATAACGAGATCAATTGGGTTAAACTCTTTTTAAGTTTTTTGTTTTCTTAATTAAACATTTGAATTTTTAGTCAAATTTCAAAACAGAATAAATTATCACAACTTCGTTTTTTATGTTTTAAAACACTCAAAAAAATAATACAACAACAAAAAAAGAAATCAATAAGGGGTAGTAACGGTTTATATATAAGTTTAACTTTGAAAAATAAAAAACCATATATTTATCGATTGGGACCTTAATATTTCACGTACAATCTTTTTTTATTATTGATATCGTTCTCATCTCGTATGTTCATTTTCGTGTTATCGAGATGGTAAAGAATATTGACTCAAACCTACATGTTGCTAATTTCTTTGGATAAAAATGTATATATATATATATATATATATATAGATCATCTTCTTATTCAAGTTATATATCATCTTTCTCAAATTAAACCTAAGAAACAAAACCCTTATCATAGGATTATATATAATGTAACCTTTAAGAGATTTTGATGGAAAGAAAAAAAGAAATATGAGCAAATTTATTGGCATTGAGATAAAAGAGATATAGAAGAAGACATTTCAACGACTAAATGAGAGAAAGAATGCAAAGAATACCAAATATAATCACCCACATGGAAAATGCGTAAATAAATGATAATTATACTTTAGTAATTTCTTCATGAAGTGGGATTAAATTTATTGATTACTATTTAATTAATTGATTTTTGTTTTACATTTTCAATCATTGAAAAATGTTATGGTCTCTCCTTGTTTGTCCTCGTTCATGTGTAGGGTCATTATTTTTTATTTTCTATTTTGTTTTTTTTTAAACTATTTCTAATTATAATCAATAATACATTTTTGGTTTTATTTGTAGCATGTGAAATATTTGCTTTCATTTTCATTTCAAAAGATTTTGGAAAATGTGAAATATATATATAACTTACCTACCTTGAACAATATAACATAAAAATGATTGAAGTCTATTAAAAGATAAATAAAATGTCAATGAAGGGTACTTACGTTACATTTATTTAACTTATGTTTTCTATATCACATTTATTTATTGTTTCATTTGTAAACTTTTTTATTTTGTTCTATTATTTTAACACTATATAGATGCATGCGGTTGCCTCGGGGGTAAAGTGTGAAGACCTTCGTATCCTCTAGATCTTCGATTCGATCCCTCTAGGTTGTTCAAAAATTATTTGATCACTATTTCTCGTAATATTCACATCATGGTGGGTTCTCTTAGCGTTTTCAATCAAAAATAGTTTTAATATTTCATTGATATATTAAAATAAAAAAAGAAGAAAAAGAAAGATAGATAGAGGTTCCTTATATTTGAATTAATGTTCTTTGAATTAATGTTATTGATCAACATGATATATTAACATGCCATGTATATGCCCATGAGAGAGAGAGAGAGATTGTTTTACAATGAAGAAAATAACCTCATAAGGATTGCTTAATAATAAAGTAAATAAAGATGTGAAATATAAGTCTATTTACTTATGGTTTAATTTGACATTGTAATTTAAAAAAAAAAAAAAAAATCTGTCTTTAGCAAATTAGTAATAATGTACAATTTACACCATTTTGCACCCTCTTCTTCTATTATATTACCATCCACATCATCACATCTCTCTCTCACCCAATCTTTTTTTTTTAAAAAAAATAATATTTATATTTTTTTACCAGTTAAAATCATATATTCTTGGAAGATTGAATCCTCTACATTCACATTTTTTTAACTCTAAAAAATCTCAAGAAATTGGAGGCTCAATCCTCTAACCCATCGTTGAGGTATGTAATATATATATATATACACCAAGCAAATTTCAAGGTAGTCATCTAAGAATTTTAGATGAAAAAGGAATTAAAAGCCCTTCTTCTTAGTATGTGTATTTACATTTGCATGGTCAATAATTTTAAAAAATATTTGACATTTTGAAAGGGAAAAAGGTGGCATTTTTCTCCTCTATACTAATAGAATTTTGCATTTATGAAAATATCACTGTAGTCTATAGTGACTTTTTTTATTATATACTATTTCTATTCACATGCCTCTCTGAATTCACATGTCTGTCTCCATCTCTCTCTGACCTTGAAAACAATCTCTCTCTCTCTCTCTCTGACCTTGAAAACAATGCCCTTTCTCTCTCATCCTTAAAAAGTAATTGATAGAAGGGGGGGGAAAAAAAAGAAAAAGAAAAAAGAAATGATGATGATGAAATAGAGGGACAGATGGTGGGATAATGGGCTGGGCTGGGCTGAGATGGCCCAACAATTGCACAGTTCCCAAACCCAAATGTTCTTGTCCTTACTTGTCTTGGTGCTTTGTCTGCTCCTCTTTTTCTTTTTTGTCTCCCAGGTTTTTTAATTTCAATATTTCCCCAACAAATATATAAATGCATAAAAGCTGAATTGGGTTTGTTTTGTTTTCTTTGTTTTCTAGTTTCTAGTTTTCTTTATGGTACACAAACACAATCCTCCAAAAACTAGTTGACTTCAATCATTCTTCCCCACCTTTGCCTTTATGTTAATCATTTTGCCTTTTCTCTTTGATTCTTCAAATTCCTCATCTGGGAGAAAAGGAAACCCGATTGCCAATTCAAAGTTTCAAACCAAGAAATACAATCCTTCTCATCATTTTCTTTAAACTTTTTCTTTTCTCAGCATCCAAACAACACCATAAAACACAAAACAGACATTCCCTTCTGATAAAGAAAAATGAATCACATGTCTCAACCTTGTACCCCCTCCTTCCTAACGACATTATTAAAATTGTCAATGAAATGCAGAAACAATGACGTTAAAAAACATTCCATGTATAATAGTGCGATGGAACCGTACGACAATGTGACAAAAAATTCCATCCGGTAAGATAAAATAAATCTGGCCAGTTCATATTATTTCAGCACCATGGCTTTGGCTGAAGCCTCCAGGATTGGGGGTTTATACATTAGATCTTTCCCTACCAAAATTACAAAAGAGGGTGTAAAAAATTAAAAAGACAAAAAGACAAAATGTCCCAAAAACATAATTGGGATTTGTTGTTTGTTAGAGTGAGAAGGTGCAGTTCATTTCGGAGAGTGTTTATTAGAATCCTCCTTCTGGTCTTGTTTTGATCCTGCCAAAGCTGCAGTTGCTGCTGCTGTCATGGCAGCTGTGGCTGCACCTAACTTTGCACCACCAGCAGCTTTCATTGCACCAGCAATTTTAGCAAACGCTGCAATTCCTCCAACAAGTACAGCTCGCAACGCAACAGTTGGTTTTACTGCCATGTTTTTTGGTTTTGGGTTTATCTGCAGTTTGAACAGTTGAAATCCTTAGGGATAATTAAACATTATGAAGTGATAGAAAATGGGTATCTAATACTGCTAGAGTACATGGTACTACTCTTGGAATTCAGATGGCGTGTTTCTGAGTCTGACAGAAGTGTGTAAATCAATTAATATTCTGCAACAATTATAATTATTCTTATGTAGAAAATCTCTCGCCGATTAGGGGTGAGCATGATAGACCGACCGAACCGAAGATGTCGGTCGAAAAAGATGAAGGGCTCAGTCGGTGTCGGTTTGAGAAAAATCCAAATTGATAATTTTTTTAAAAAAAGAAATCAAGAATAAAACCGACCGACGGCCAATTTATACTCTTCGACAGTCGAGATCGGTTTGAACATTTACTAAATCGACCATAGTCGGTTCGGTGACAGTTTGGTCGGAAAACCTACTCCGACTGACCACTGCACACCCCTCCCCCAATTAATATAATGTTCAACAACAAACGATATCAAATCTGTCTCAACAATTTTTTTCATTACAAAACTTTACTTTCATTCAGAAGTAAACACATGCACACATAAAACAAAATCTGTTTCAACAAATAACTAGAAATCTTTATATATTTTGCCACAGTTTTTATAACTACGGTATTGAATATTGATGCCCCATGTATGCTCATGAGTCATGACCCATGTCCTAACTTTCATTGAGGATCTTCCCATCCCAAGCCCACTCCTAGGAGCAAAAAATGAGCCTACCATTTGTTTTTTTTTTTTTAATTCTAATAAGTTTATTTATTTTGTTATTTTTTTTTTTTTTTGAGTGTTTTCAAAATCCTAGCCAAGTGTTGAAAACTTATCCAAAAAATAGTTAGCTACGAATGAAGTGTTTGGATTAATCCACTAACAAAGAGAAATCTTAAATAGTTCCACTAATTACAATTTCAAATTTAATTTAATTCAAATTTTCAACTTAATTAAATCAAATTAAAATTCAATTTCTGAAATTGAATTTCCTAATTTGAAATTGATTTAATTACAAATTTGGTCCTTGAACAACCAAGGTTGTGATTTAGAAAACAAACAAGTCAAGTTTTGGGGAAAAAAAGTTTTTAGAAACTTGTTTTTGTTTTTTGTATTTAGCTATGAATCACGTGTTTCTTTAGAAAATACGAACACGTCTGTATAGAACTATGAGAAGACAAGTACAATTTTTAAATAACCAAATGGTAATCACACGTACCTTAGTTATTAAATTTTGGTCAAACTACAAATTTGAACAAGGTTGTGATTAACTAGCTCTAGAATTTTAAAGTCTCTTTTAGGTGCCCAAATACTCGATGTTATGTCTAATAAGTCCTTTAAGAAATCTATTTGACTTATAGTTGTAAATACTGAGATTTATTAGATACTAAATGAAAGTCTGATGGCTTGCAATACACTTTTTATAGGCCCTATTAAATAATCATTTGTTTTTTGGTATGGTTTTTTAAAATCAAGCTTATGAACATCATTACCACCTATTTGTTTCTTTGTTTTGTTATATACTTCTCCAAAGTGTTTTCAAAATTCATTCCAAGCATAGCTCAATGGATAAGTCATAAGACACAACATCTTAATGGTCGATGGTCTGACCTTCCACTCCCACGATTGTTCAGGAAAAAAAAGTTGTGTTCATTTTTGGAATACGGTTAAGAATTCAAATGTTTACTTAGGAAGAATGAAAATTATTTTAAAGAAATAGTGAGAGAATAAACACTATTTGAAAACCAAAAATCAAATTATTACCAAATGGGGTCTTACTTATAAGATGCCTTTTAAAATCCAAAGACCTATTGGACACAAATTTAAAAGTTTAGAGACGTGACAGACACTACATAAAGTTTTAGGATTTATTAGAAACACCATTAGAACTCAAGGGTACAATTGTGTAACCTATAAAACAGATCCCGTTCAAGTAATCTATTCAAGATAAAGTAGTAATTTAGAAACACCATTGAAAATTTAGAAATCTATTCGATACTATGAATAAAGTAGTAATTTAACCTTAATCACCTAGGGCTTGAATCCCCGGACAGTTGAAAGTATCTCCAAAGTTCCAAACATCTCAAAACTAAACCATTGACAATACTAGTATACCTGGCGAAGCCCTCATCTAACTAAGTGATACTAGTTTAGGAGTTCAAATACCAATTCTAGTAACATTGGCAATCACATTGGCAATCACATTTTCAAGCGCTCCAATTCTGATCTAATTGCCCTCCTGAACATGTCATTATGATAAGACCACCAGAAAGTCTTTCATTCTCTAATAGTGCAATGAGAATGTTGTTTATTCTCTAAATCATGCCCTAAAATATTGACAAGTCATACCATAGTGAGACACATCCAGTACGTAACAAGAATGCCTAAATCAGTATGCTTCCACTTGTGTTGAGTCCTTGACAATTTAACTGTTAATTTCACTATATATCTAACTATTGATTGACCCTTTTCATAGATTAAAATGCAAGTTAACAAGATTAAATAAGTCATTAGTTTCTTCATTCTCAACAACCATCCACTGATCCACATCAACAATAAGTATTTGCTAATAAAACACAGAAAGAAAAAATATAGCTTTCATAGTCCAGTCTCAAAAGAAAGAGGAGGAGGGGGAGGGAGAAGAAAGTACCAAATAGAAGAACTGTTCCGTTTCTGTCAAATACTTAGCTTACAGCAGCTGGTCTCCCAAAAAATAGACTTCAGAAGACTTTTGCACACAGTATATTCCCTCAAGTTGGAAGCCAGCCCTCTAGGGAAACGGTGAGATTATGAAATTAACACTTGAAAAAAAGCAAATCTGCTCTAAATATTATAGAAACGAACCCCAAATTTTCAATTAGGAACAAACATCTTAAGAATTGAAAGCCTGAAATTCCTTATCTTATCTAAGCCATTAGGTGTAAATTTCGCAGAAGGAAAACAGGGAGAGAACGGAGAAGAATTCAAGAAATAATTCCATCATTCGTTTCCACATAGAAGCCACAAAATAAAGGGTGGAAGACCAATGTTAGAACTACAAAGTACCCTAATCAAACATTATGTCAACTAGCACTTACGGCCGCGTTTTCACATGGTCGAAAAGTCTGTAATCAAACAAAAAGCAGAGAGGAACAGAAATGAAGAAGTGTTCTCCCACGAAATCCACAAGGAGAGTGCATAAAATGAACACAGGGTGTTAAATATATAGCTACAGGATTAAATCTAGCCCATCAGTTCAAGGTCTCAGATTTGTGGTGAGTCTTCAAACCTCTATAATGTAATTTTTTCTCCGATTAATATATATTTTCTTCCAGGAAGATTTTCTCCCCAATTAATATAGATTTCTTTCACTAAGATTTCCACACATTTTCAAACCTAGAAATGGAAGGATCGAAGGGTAATCATTCAAAATCAATTTAATATTCTGTTTAAAATATCATAACATAAATGATTTTAACCCCTTCAAAATCACTCCACCCTAAATTAATAATAACTCACTTCAATGTTTCCAGTCTCGAAGATGCTTTCCAAGATTTTGATTCCCATTTTTCTAATCCGCAATCCATATATCCGTATTCAGCACGACAATCATGAGAATTTGACAAGAAACCCGAATAAAGAATGCGGCGACAGACAAAACAGAACAGCTAAAAAGGGCTATAGCTACCAGCTAAGTTGAAATTTGGAAAGAGAAATCACTCAGTTGATAACAAATTAAGATCTGAAAAATGGGGAAACATATTTACCAATGCTACGTTAATCCGCGGGAGCGAAGAAGATGGATTGAAATCAAGATCAGAACGCGAGCAAGTAGAAACAAAGAAAGAAAATCTGGGATTGGATAGAAAAACAGAAAACAGGGATCAGAAAGGGAATGATAATAAGAAAAGAGAAATGGAGAAGATTTGAGTGAGAAACCTGAGCCTGAGGTGAGAACCTGGGGAAGACCGATTACCACGGGCAGGGAAGGTTTTTTTATTTTTTATTTTTTATTTCTCTAATTATAAAAGAATATCCTTCAAAGTTGGGAGAAATAGCCTTAGAAATATATACACTTTTCACAAATAACCTTTTTCTTTTTCTTTTTTTTCCAATCGATTTACTAGGTCTTTCGATGACATCTCGGTCAGAATTGATATCGAGATTAATAATATAAGATTTTTCACTTTTGTATTTTTGTTGGATATGTTTGAACTATCAATTTTACATTTCCTTTGAAACAATTTATTATTTGCTTCTTTTTCTAATTTTGAAAATCAAATAGTTATCTTACTCCTCCATCTTGTTGTGAGAGAAGTAGAAAATTTTGAAAATGAAAGCAAAGTTGTAGAAAAAGAATTAAAAGTTTTACATTGACATCGATATCGATTAGACAATAATGACATCAGAACTACCTATAAAAACAATTATTCGACATTATTTATGAAGGGTGAAAAACTTTTCGTAATATTTCAGCTCATTAACCTTAAAATTTAACTATTAAAATTTTATCCTTATTCTTTCAACCATCAATCTTTTATAAATATTTAAAAACTAGTTTTTTTAATTTAAAAAAAAAATGTTAGGACAAAATGGGCATTTTTATTTCCTTTTTAAGATTCTTGCCTTAGAAAAGGGGTTTATAGTCTCTGTGAAGTTTTTTATTTTTTTATTTTTCTTTTTTGTTTCATTTTTTTAAAGTTCAATTAACGTGAGTGATTTGAACATCAACCTTTTAATCAAGGGTATGTGAATATTTGTCTTGACCTATTAATTACCTATTATCTTCTTTTAATTTATTTATATATTTAAAAAAAAAAAAAAAAAAAAAAAAAAAAAAAAAACCCAATCCAGGGGAAGTCTATGGGCTGGCCATTAACCTACTTGACTAAAAAAAAGTGTCGGAAGCTATTGGGCTTGGGGCTTAGGTTGCGTGCGAAAAAACAACTCTTGTACTCTACCTCAATCTCAATTGTGTGCGATTTGATAAATATATTGATAAATATTATAAATATTATAATATAGGTGTAATTTAGGTATCTATGTTTAATGTCATAAAAGATGTCATTCTCCCATCACAGTATTTGTCTTACTACATGTTATCTGTGTGTCTTATAGATGAAAATTAGAGAAATTCCTATTTCATAATTGCAATTTTAGTTGTTTAGTTGTTTTATTTTATTTTATTTATATATTTTATATTTCCTCGGTATTATTGTTCTTGTGTATCTCATTTTACAAAAGTTAATACCACTAGTATTTTTGAACCACTAAAAATAAACTACATCAAGGAAATGTGGAAAAAGCAAAGAAAACAAACAAATAAATCACTCTACCTCAATCCTAATTGTGAATAAGGAAAAAGCTTTCTATGAAGTCTTATGGTTCTTTAAAAAAAAAAATAGTAGAATTGCTCTCAAACTCATTTATTTATATTAGTCTATTTCTATTATAATTCAATTCCACTAACATTTTTAAACTATTATCACTAGTTACAAAAAGACCTCGTTTTAGAGAAAAAGGAAATTTGGAATATTAACAGAAAAAGAAATTTTTTTAAAAGAAGAAGAAGAAGAAGAAGAAGGGAAAAAATCAGTTAAAAGAAATCTCCCATTTTGCAGAATTATCGTTCCCCATGTAACTAAAATTAGTAAAGATTGTTAAGCATTTGATATCCATTCATTATCTAAAAGCAAAGAGAAAAAATAGGAAAAACAAGAAACAACTCAACACACAAACACATTAACATAAACAAAACACAGAGAAAAGGAAATCCCTAAAAACTAATCGCACCCAACCCCACCAAAAAAAAAATAATAATAATATTAATAATATATCGAAAAATAAGCAAAAGCAAAGAACAAAATCCGCTTCCCCCCATCCCCGCCGGAGCCGCACCCGCTCTCTCAATACCTTCCATCTTCAACAACATCTCTTAACCCTTAACCCTCAAATGAGCCCCATCAATCACCACCACCAACATTTCTCCAAATCCACCACCTCCTCCCCCGTCACAACCACCACTTCCACCACCACCACCCAAGCCTGCGCCGCCTGTAAGTACCAACGCCGTAAGTGCGCTCCCGATTGTATTCTCGCCCCTTATTTCCCTCACGATCGCCAACGTCAATTCTTAAACGCTCATAAACTCTTCGGCGTTAGCAATATTACTAAAATTATCAAAAATCTCGATCCCTTTGAGAAGGAAGAAGCAATGCGTACCATTATTTTTCAATCCGATGTTCGATCTATTGATCCTGTTGGTGGATGTTATCGGATTATTCGGGACCTTCAACGCCAAATTGAATATAGCAAAGCGGAGCTTGAGATCGTGCTTCATCAATTGGCGATTTGTAAGCAGCAGGCCGCTGCTGCTGCGGCTGCTGCGGCTGCCGCGGCCATTCTGGAGGCCGATCCGATGAGTGGATACGGCGGAATTGAGCATCAATTTGTGGAAGGATATGAAGGGGAAGGGTTTGTGGTTGGGGAAAATGAGAATGGAGAGAGTTTGGAAGATCAGGATGTGGAGGTTTGGGGAATTCAAGATTCCTGTTCTTCCTTGCAATTGAAACAAGCCGGCTCTGTTCATGATTTTCATGATATCAAGATCGATTCTAATAATCATCATCATCAACATCAAGAACTTCTTAAATTTCAACACGATCATCATCACGATCTGGTTCATCAGAGGTCAGTATAAAACTATAAATCCCTCCCTTTTTTCCCTTGCATGGCACCAATATTATAAATTTTTTTTTTTTCAATTACAATATTTAATTTATTCTGTCCTTCATAGATTTGATAAAGAATATTTGATCACACAGAAGAAAATGAAAAGAAAAAAAAAATTGTTGCTAATATTTTTAATTGAATTGCAATTGCGAAATAAGTTTTCTTCATCTATATTATTATTATGATAATTCTATCGTTTTTTTTTTTTTTTTGAAAGGATTATTTTATCGTATTAATTCTCGAAGCATTTTAAATTTTTATGATTGGTTACATTTGGCGCCAAACCACTTTATTATTTTAATATTTTCTTACAAATAACATATACCGAACTCTTACATTGAAGCTTGACCCAAAAAGATAATCCAATAAGGGCCTTAAATTCCTTTATGGGCCCAGCCCAATCCTTTGCTTTGATCAAGCCCAATGGGCCAAGGAACCCAAGGACAAATTATGAGAGGCAAGCTACAAGCCTTTTTTCTTTTTTTGGCTAAACTGCAAAAAGTATCAACTTTGCCCTTTGTTGAAAAATATCTAGTCTTTTAAAAGATATTATCTTTTAAACTTTCGTAAATGTTTCAAAATTACTAGATAATTGAGATTTGGAATAGGTGTAGCAATATTTTGAGTCCTAATTTTCACCTAACATTCTCACGATTTACAAGGATAATTTTGGAACCCTTATGAAACAAATGGTAAAGTTTAGTAATATATTTCTTGTCTTCTTAATATCTGCTGTAATGTCAAAAGTCACTTCTCCCAAAGCCCTTTTAGTATTTTCAGAACTGTGAATGCCTATTTTAATTTTCAGAATAGGGTAAAAAAGAACTTTCACCTGTCCAAAAGTCATTCCAAATCCACATCCAATCCTATGATTTGTTATTAGCATGGACTTTTATTTACATTAAAGAGCCAGATGGATTAACAATAGATCTGACTAATGGTCAATTTTCAGGCAGAAATGAATTGATGACAAAAATAAACAAGTAAACAGAAAATCTAATTGTTGATTAATTTGAAATGTGCAGCGAAGAACCTATGCTGAAGATGGACAATGTGATATTGAAAGAAGATTCTGACCCAATACAACAGGCTCAAGATCAAGAACTTAAAGGTGCAGTAGTAGACACTTTATTTACCTTCCCAACTTGTGATACTTAGCTTCAAGCCAGCCCTTTCTCCTTTTCCACTATAGTAGTTTTCTTTAATTATTTAGTCCATTAATGCCTTTGAAGAAGACAATGTGTAAGTCATCTATAAAAGAGAATGGAGTAAAATTTGAATAAATTACCCTTCTCCAACATTCATTTCATGTATTTAGATACTGATATACCACTTCATTAATTGTTCATGTTGTCTTATGGTTTCCATTGGCTTGCTAAGGTTAAACACCAACTCCTTTCTTTGAAGTTGAACTCAACATTTGTTGTACTCAAAGTAAAGCTCAAAATGGTGAATATCCAAAGCCTTTTGAACATAAAACAAAGTAAATGGCCATTACGGCCGATCTAATCTCATTCTTCTCATTAATGCTTACTACCTCTAAAGGTAGTCAGTTCAAAGGTTAAGACACCTGCTCCTGTTTTCCTTGATGTTGAAGATTCAAAATCTTCAAACTCCACTTTTGTTATACTCTAAAAGCTCAAAAAGTGAATATTCAAAGCAAATTTTGTGTAGATAACAGACAAAATTGGGCATTATGGCAAACTGATCTAATCTCATTCTCATTGCTGCTTGATGTCTTACAAGAAAGTGGGAAAAAAAAACTCACTTGAATCCACAAAACATAGAATTCTGTAGATGAACATTGGTTCATCCAGACCCCTCAGCATTGACTACTTCACTTCCCTGTATAATTAATCAATTGATCACATCATATTGTTTTTTAAATTAATTACCAGCGAAAATTGAGATATATAATGGAATCAGATTTAGATTAATTTTCCCTAGTAGCCCATATCATCCATTGGCGGCATTCTACTCGGAAGCTTTTCCTTATCATCTGGATGTTCCACTATAGCTGCCTCGGCTGTTGTCAACAGCAATGAGATGCTGGAAATTCAAGAAAATCAATCATTTAATTAGTGCGCTTAGAAATTGTTTTCTAATGCAAGGTTCAAAAGGACTTCCGAATGAAATAAACTACGTTTGGCAACTTCTGACAAGGGATATGGGATGAAATATTCACCTGGAAGCATCCACTAAAGCGGTTCTCACAACTTTCAGAGGATCTACAATTCCGGCCTTCACCATGTCAACATATATACCTGTTTTGCACAAGAACTTCCCACGTAAGTAGCTGTAAAATCATTAACGTCAAATGCAGGATAGAAAAGAAGCATTCAATTCTCATTAATTAAACAAAAATCCTCAGGAATTCAACTGAAAACACGAAAAAACTCCAGATTGAAAACCAAATTTCATGCAAGTAAAAGTCAATTAGTCCTTCTACATTAAGTGAAAAAAGGACATCTTGTTATGTCTTGAGGATATGTGGACTTAAAAATTGAGGATATGTGGACTTAAAAATGTTCCAATGGCTAAAAGTAGCGCACCTTTGGCAGCATCATAACCCAAATTACGATCATCCTGTTCTAATAATTTCCCAAGAACCAAAGCACCATCATATCCAGCATTTGAGACTATGGTAAATGTAGGTGCCTGTAGAAAACCAAAGCTTTGATTTAGGAAAACAATCGGTCAGATGAGCCCCAAAGAGTAGCTGAAAACTCAAAGAAACGAACAAACCCTAAGAGCATGTTGCACTATTTCTATTCCTCTTTTCTGGTCTTCATTTTGAGCTTGAAGTTCATCCAGAGCCTTCGTAGCATGCAAAAGGGCAACTCCACCACCTAATCACAGCAATTATTCACCAACAGCACGGAGATGTGCTTTCAACAATAAAAAACTTTGTCCAGTTTAAGAAAAGCTTACCTGGCACAATTCCTTCCTCCACAGCTGCTCTTGTGGCATTCAGGGCATCTGTGACTCTGTCTTTCCTCTCCCCAACTTCTATCTCGCTTACCCCACCTACCTGCAAGAGAACTGAATTGTTTATAATGAGGCATACAAAAATTCTTTCAGAACATTATCAAGGCAAACACTCTACCTTGAAGACTGCTACACCACCAGAGAGTTTTGATAATCGTTCCTGGGCTTTTTCCTTGTCAAACATTGCAGTACTCTGGTCAATACTTGTCCTCAACTGCAAGACAATCAGGATAACGGTATTAATAGGAATTCATGAAATTAGATGATACACTTTAATACAGATTCCCATGGTCTCCAAGAAGACTCCAACTTCAATTAAGCTATAATCTCCTTTTCAGCCTCAAGAGGAAAAGTTCTAAAAAGGTGATTCAGAAGAACCTCATCAGGAATAACTTAGATAGCTCCAACAAACCTGCTCACATCTTTCTTCAATTAGTTTCTTATCACCGCCTCCATGAAGAATGATTGTATCGTCGAGGGAGACAGTAACCTAAGCAAAAGTTAACATTGTGCATGAAGCATTAACAAAAAAAATAACAGTAAAAAGAAAGAAGCGCTATAATGGACTGAGTGTGAACCTTTTTTGCAGTACCGAGCATCTCTACTTGCACTTTGTCAAGAGTTAAACCACGTTCATCAGTGATGACCTGTTGTTCAGTTTAAGCGTAACTAAACTATCATACAAAATGTTGACACAATGAACTTGCATTAGAGTACTTTGTATCACCTCTCCTCCCGTCAGAATGGCAAGATCATCCAAATTTGCTCTTCTATTGTCCCCAAAACCAGGAGCTTTAATGGCACATACCTGAAAGCAGAAAAAATAACAAAGGTGGTAAATGGACCGCAAAAGTTGAAAAGTTCTAATGACGTTATAATGTAACGTCAGTCATGCATATAAAAGAAGATAATACATGAACTCACAAGCACTCAGTATCTATATTTAAAACATAATGTTTCATTAATTCATTCACCGAGACTTTTTGAAACTCACTCAAGAAACCAAGTCAATTTTTTTAGCTGAAAACAGAAGCATGCCAACCTGCCAAAAGATATTTTCTTGGATTTTATAATTACTTGAGTTCTAAAAAAAATTATTTAAAAAAAAAAACATGCCACATGCATCCTGAATGTATACCAGCTTTAGAATAGAGAAGATAAGAAATATTTTATAACAAATTTTGATGACCAAACGAAATATTCACAATTACAAAAGAATGAATCTCTGCTAATCAAAGAGATTTACAGCTACTTGAAAATGCAATAATGTCTATGTCTACTATAATTTCCCAGTTCTTTTGGAAATAAATTTGATCTTTCATTGAACATCCACCGAATGCACAATCATGCAATAGAAATAAATAAAAAGTTAAAATGAGCCACAATGCCACGTTTCTTTAAGAATAAATAAAATGTATAACAAGCAATCACCTTCAGACCAGCATGATGCTTGTTAAGTATTAGCATGGCAAGTGCATCACTCTCAACATCCTCAGCTACAACAAGAAGTGCCCTTTTATTCTGCTCAGAGAAAGAACATATCACGTTAGTTTGTAATGTTCAGCCATTTTATTCACCCTACATTGCAAATGCACATGAAAAAAAATTGTAAAAATAAAATTAAGATTGATACCTTTACTGCAAGTTCAAGTACTCGCAGGAGTAAATTCATATCTGAAATCTTCTTTTCGTGTATGAGAATGAGAGGGTTTTCTAGTTCCTGCACATTTTGATGCATTATAGATTCCATGTTAAAATTGTTATACAGGAGACAAAATTTGAAAAATTACATACTACACATTTTGCATTACTATCACATAATCCACACAGAAATATGCAACAAAGTACTTCATGATATTTTTTCGTACTCAGGCATCAGCAAGCAGCATTCATATTATCAGTGCATTAAACATCAAAAGGTTATAACTAATGCAAAAGGAATCTAAACTTACACACTTTTGGCTCTTTTGATCGTTAATAAAATAAGGAGAAATAAAGCCTCTGCCTAGCTTCATTCCTTCCACCACTTCCAATTCATCCTCCAGAGTGTTTCCATCCTATACAGACAGAAGTTACTAGAGTGTTTATATGTTCAATTATCAATTTATATAAAAAGAAAATGAAGAAAGAATGCTCACAGAAACAGTAATCACTCCTTCCCTTCCAACTTTCTCCATTGCCCTCGCTATCAATTCTCCAATCTCACGTTCACCATTTGCAGAAATAGTGGCAACCTGTTCGTAAATAACAAATCACCAAAGAAAAAGTAAAAAGGTAAGAAAAATTAGAAAAGATAGTGTCAAATCTAGGATAAAAATGACGACTAACAAATAATACAAAAAATAATAATAAACAAATAAATAAGCAAATAAAGGGTAACATAGTTGAACGAAGCCTGTTTTATATCCATAGAAAAAAATTGTTCTCAGATGACAAATTTACGTTTATTATATCACAAAATGTAAACATTGAGAAAATGACAACTACTCTAGGATCAATACACTCGTCCTTCAAAACTCAAGAAAGAGCATGAACAAGGAGGTCCTACATCCAAAAGCTCTACAGATTTGTGTACTAGAAGATGTTAAAACCACTATTCCAATTTGGAAATCAATAACTACAAACTATTAAGATCCAAATACAAGCTTGTCGTCAAATCCAAGAAATCCAACTTGAAAATTTAAAAAGCAGCTCCCCTCTGGAGCTCTGTTACCTGAGTAATTTCTTCTGGGGTGCTTATCATCAATGCTCTGCTTTTCAACTCAGAGATAACAGCATCAACTGCTATCTTGATACCAATGCGTAAATCCATCACATTTACACCTGCAGCTATTGACTTGCAACCTTCGGTGAGAATGGCATGAGTCAGAACAGTTGCACAAGTTGTACCTGCAAAAAGATACCCAATTCATTCATGAACAAACAGCATGTTTGTCCAAGTTCAAAAGCACTGCTCCCAATACTTCATGCTATGCAACTCTTAGAATCTACGTTGCTAAATCTTGGCAAGTCAACAAACAACACAACCCAACACAAAATCAAAATGGCATGCAAACATGAAAAACTATCCTCTCCACCCACTGTACGATTTCTAAAAATAATGAGCTCATAAGGTGTAGGCATAGGAGAAAGCATTCAATGAGCCACCACAATGTGTCTGACAATTTTTCATCGTTGGATGTATGAGAGAGAAGTATCTCGAATTAGTATTTAATGGTTATTAGGGGCATCGCAAATTTTTTAATCCACACCCATCAAGTATTTTGTTGCAGCCAAATACTCATTGTACCGGCCTCATTGAATAATTTGTCTACACACATAACTGAGTAGTGAAAATGTTACTACAAAAGCTCTGTCTTGATCGTAAGTTCAATTCAACATTTTCTATTGAAGAAAATGCAGTGATACTTCTTTATTTACTTGAATGCAGTGTTACTTCTTTATTTACTTGAATGCAACTCAAATGCCAAAACAATGCTAACTAACATCCAATACCCATTTTCTGTTACTTAATGTCTTGTAGCTTCCTCTACATATTCTAGTGTTGCAAGTCTCAATATGAATATTGCTTGAACTCCTCAACATAGATGATATTAGTAATTACAATAAATAATAATAATGACAATAATAAAGGCAATTCAGACTGAATAAAGAAGATACCGTCTCCAGCAGCAGTGTTCGTGGCACTTGCGACTTGCTTTACGAGATCTGCCCCAACATTTTTAGCCTTGTCCTTGAATTGGATACTTCTGGCTACAGTAACACCATCCTTTGTGACTTTTGGGCTGCCAAAACTTTTATCGATAATTACATTGCGACCCTAATTTCATTGACCATGATAAGAAAGAACCAAGCACTATTAATTAGTTACAATCCCCTTTAAAGTTCAAATAGCCATCAAAGAATGTATAAGCATCTTAAAAACTGCAGGGAGTTCTTTCCACCATTACAAATTTCGACATTCCTAGCAAATGAAGTACCAGTAAACCCGCAAAGTCAAAATTACCAGTCACAATCAGGTCCAATACCTTTGGTCCCATTGTCACTTTAACAGCTTCAGCAACATCCGAGACACCTTGAAGCATAGCTGCACGAGCCCCAACCCCAAAATTGATATCCTTCGCCGCATAACTTCTGCTGCTTGTTACCCTGCTACATACCTTCAAATCCAAAGCAAACTAAATTTACTTTCTTAAAAATCAATCCATATCACTCCGTATTCATCAAAGCAAAAAACAATCGCAAAAAAGAACAAGAATCACAACCCTATCAGCTTCGATAACCACGTATCTTATTTAATGTATCATTCAACCGCGAAATATCACAAACGACATCCATTTCTTTATTACAAAAAATGCACGCGCAAATCAAAGAATGGTACTAACTCCTGACTCCACAGACATTTAAGAGAAAAATGGAGGGAAAATTTAAAGTTCGCTCAACTTGGCTAAACCAACATACTGCAATTGACAACAAAAGTGAATTTCGTTCTCCAGTTTCATCCACAGTCCAACAAATGCAGCAATCAGCACCCAAATACTACGAAAGAATCAAACGTGGAGAAATGCAACGAATGATAGATGTTAATTCTTCTTACGAGTTTTCTCGACGTTGAGGAACCGAGTGAGGAAGCTAATTTGGAAGCTAATCGATACATCGCCGTGAATGGCCACGGAGTCCAGAGAGTGAGAGAGAGAGAGATGTTTCAGTTTCCGCTTTTCTGCTTGTGAGGGTTTAAGCAGAGGTTTTGAAGAAAACGTCGATAGCAGTGGCAAATGGCAATTAGTATGCCCACTGGACGGTTCACATTTTCCGGTAGGGAAAGGTTTCTGGAATCAAAGCCCATTATTGAGGCCCATTTGTTTTGGTAATCAAGATGGGCCTGTTTCTCCAAGCCTCAATTTGGGGAGTCCAAGCCCATGAAAGTTTGTTTTATTATTTTTCTTTTTCTGAATTAAAAAAAAAAATTAAGACAAATCTAAATACAAAAAGTTAGGGGTGTGAGAATTTGAACATCTGATTTCACAGTAAAAATTTAAGAAAGTGTTACTTACGAGTTTGAAAATACATACATAATATATACACACATATATATGTAACAAATTACCTATTTAACTATAACAAAATATATGTGCTAAATTAAATTAACAATATAACAAATAGCTTCTTGTATATTTGACAAGTTTTAAAAATTAAGCCCATAATTCAGACTTATTATTTTTTTAAAAATACCAAAAAACAATCTCAACCCACGAAAATGTCAACAAAATTTGAATATACTTGATACACCTTATATATACTTGACACACTTGATAGACTATTGATATACACTTTATACTCTTGATACACTTGAACTATTAGTATACACCTGATACACTGCTAATACACACTTAATAGACTATTGATATACACTTGATACATTTGATATAATATTGATACACGGTTGAAAATGATTAGTTATTTTGAGTGTTTTAAATTGAGGGTATTTACGTAAATAAAGATTTATGGCAATTTTGTAATTAAAAAGATATTTATCTAATTATGACTCCTTTATATATCATCTTGAGTTGGAAAATGAGATGGTTGACGCACATAGAGGAGAGAGAGGGAGAGAGAGAAAATTGAAGAGGAACTTATCGGCAACAAAAACCAGTGATCGACGAGTGACGTGGCTGACGATCGACGGTATGGCGAAGACAGGCAACTCCATGAATCGTGACGCTATCTTATAACCATCTGTGCTTTGATCTAGTCGTTGATTCATCTCCAGACGTTACTGCCTTCACCCACAGCCGTCGTTGTCGCGTTCAGTCTCTCCTTGTTAGTCCGTCGCCATTGTTATTGTTGGTTTGCCATTGTATAAAGCATTGATGTAGTTTACTGATGGCGTGCCTACAAAGCTAATCTCAATATTTTACCATATTTACAACATTTGAAAAGTTGAAATCATGTTTGCTAAATATTAATCTTGATTTTCCACCCAATATAATTATCCTATATATATAAAAAAAAATATATAGAGAGGTTGCATAATCTTTTAAATTTCAACATAATCACGATAAATCACGTAAACAATAAAATGTGTTTCTTTTTATCGATAATTAAATGGTAAAAGTGAGTGTAAATGCACCATGCTATTTTAAAAAAATTGTAATTAGATGGTAAAATGTGTTTCTTTTTATATCATAATATGAATGTACAAGTACAATATTACAACTATAGTAAATTGATTCATGAGCATAATTATATTGGTCAATAGTACCAACAAATCGTGTATTTACAATTTTTTCATTATTAATTGAAGGTGAATGAGAGATTCAAACTTCTAATCTCTAATCAATGATATATATCTTAAACTAATTAAGATATACATAGACTAATTCATAGTTATAATCGTTAAATATATATATTGATAGATAATATAAGTCAATTTTTACATAATTTATAGGTTAAGTTACCTACTTTTCTTTTAAAATGGCGAAGATTGAAGTTTCACGATGTTAAATCTTTTTTTTATTATTATAGTTGATAGTTTTTTTTTAATTCAACTATGAAAGAGAAAAATATTTAACTCTCGATTGGAGATTGAGATAATTTTTTAGATGAAACAATCAATATTTCTTTAGTACCATTAAAGAAAAGATTCTAGCCACAAAAAACATAGTAATTAACACATTATCCCAAATATTCTCATTTACAAAATACAGTGATTAAGAAAAAAAAAATTGAAATTAACAAACAAATGAGGGAAAGAAATAAGAAAAAAATAACTCACGAGGAAGAAGGGAAAAAAACAGTATAAAAACAAGAAACTTCAAATTCCCTCTCTTGCATCATCGTCTCAAAATTCAAACAATCCATTTCCAGACCTTCACTCTGTAATCCACCTTACACTCTGCATTCTCCACCGCCGCAGCAACCGCCGTTTTCTTCTTCGCTGTTGGAACGCCCGCCGTGATTCCGTCGCAATTAACCCTAAGTCCAACCTTCGGCGTCTTCAACCATCCCATTTTCACCTTCACTTTCGTCTCCACCTTAATCTCCAACGGCAATCCGGCTTTGCTCTTCATCGCCGCCTTCAACGAATCGACCGGCTCGCCGTCGATCTCTCCGACGCCGCTTTCCAACGTCACCTTCATTATCGTAGTGTTCCTCTTCTCGTGCACGAACCCAGGGAGCGATCCGTCACCGAGATCAACGCCGTTCGACAAGACAGCGACGGAAATTGGACCGTAAATGAACTTGACTTTCTTGTTAGGGTTTGTAGTGGCAAGACTTAGGTCGAATTTGGAATTGAGTTGTGAAGGGGACGTGAATTTGAAGGAATCGATTTTGAGAGAAATGACGGAGAAGGACGGGCGGTGTGGACGATAAATTAGGTATACGACGGTGGAGGCGACGGCGAGGAGGATGATGACGGTGGCGATGATCGCCGTCAGCCAGATGCAGATGGAGCAACAGCGAGAGCGACGGCGATCGTGGGGTTGAGGACGGTAAGAGGGGCGGGAGGCGCCATAGAGTTGGGATTTGGTGGAAGGAAAGGGCGGTGCGTTGGCCGTCGGATTAATATTGTCGTTGGAATTTGAATTGGTTTTGGCTTTGCCGACGGCGTTGGGGTAGACTCTGTCCGCCATGGCGGCCGGAGCAGAGGAGGAAAAAAAAATAATAATAAAAAAAAAAGGTAAGAGAAGAAGAAAGTGAGTATTGAATTTGAGAATCAAAGCTGATTTTTAAGAAGATGAATGCTTTGGTTTCAAGTAAGAATTTCCTTTTCATTATTTTTCTTTTTATCTATTTATGAAAAATTGTTTTTGTTGATAAATATTAGCCTTTTGTTTTTTTAAAAAATTATTTATTTTAAATGTATTCTTTTCATTTTCAAGAATGTCTAGTATAGTTTTAAATGTATTTTATTTTTTGATTATTTGATTTTTTTTTAATTATGATTTATAGTTTAATATGATGGATGTTAAAATATAAAAGATAGAGAAAGATGCATAGCATTTATATGGTCCATTGATGAAGAAATTTGAAAAATTAGTATGAAGTCACCAACCTAAATTTCCATTGAGGCTGATGCTCATATTTATAACATTTTCTAGTAATCAAGTATGTAAGACATCTAACATATTTTTTTTAGTAAAGTTTTATTTCTAGTTCAACAAATCCATGATGCTATAATTGAACTTTTGACGTTTGAGAAGGTAATAGCAGTAGAAACATTATTTATTATTCATATATGAATATTATAGTTTAAAAGAGTGTATATATATATAGACCATATTTGAGTTTAAATCATGAAAATATTGTCCCGTGAATAAATTACTTTTTAACATGGATTATGTATTTAATCATTAGTTTCAGATTATATATATAGAAAATTTTTCACCGATAGAAAAAATATCAAAATATTTACAGAAATAGTAAAAAAAAATTAGTGATAGACTTCTATTAGCCTCTACTAAAGAGATTAAAATTTTGATGTGTAAATAATTTATTTATTTATTTATTTTTGAAAATCTCATTATGTATATTAAAAATTGAAATAAAAAAAGGGGAAAAAAAGCTTGAAATTGTAAGATGGGGTAGGTCTGAAGGAAGGAGTTTGGAAGTGAAAGGATTGGGAGGGTAAAACAATGGAATCAAAGACCAAGACTTTGCAACTAATCACAACTCTACAAACCACTTCTTGAGCGCGTGGAACTCACTTGCTGGTTTTTTCTTTTTCTTTTTCTTTTTATTTTCTCTTGTGGAATTATAAATTTAGTCACTGATTTAAATTTTGTTGATTATGTCACTAAAATTTGAATGCGGATTATATGCGATGTTTGAGTTGAGAGATATATAAATACAAATTTTATAGATCGGGTTGATTCATAGATTCACTTTAAATAACTTAATCTAATTCGAATCAATCCATATTTATTATAAAATTTAAAAAGTATGTATTTTACTTGTAAATTATAATAGAATTATACGTACATATATTTATTTTAAATTTATTTAATTTCATATTTATTTTTTTGGATAATTTGTTCAATGACTCCTAAAAATAATTATTAACATTTTGGAAAAAAAATCATAATATAAATTGAGATTGAGCTATTAGTCTTAATCAATATATGAAAATTAAATAAATCTTTTACATATTGAAATTTTACTTATTTTTAGAATAAAATTCTAAATAAATGATCCGAGTATCTGAACCAACCTAACCTATATGTTTCAAGGTTGGGTTGGGTTGTATTCATTATTTAATAAGTGTTATTTTAGTCAATAAATTCACAACCCATACAATTGAATTATATCTCAAAGTACTTCAATTCAACTCAATCTAATATCTACTACTTATACTAAACATTGAAAGAGAACATTATCGAAACTAAGGATCAAAGGAAACTTATTGACATAAAAATATAGGTGTATTTTCTATTAGATGACCATTTAGCTCTGTTGGTGTTGAAAATGAATTCATAAACACCATGAGTTCATTCTTTTTTATTGTCTATTTTCTTTAATATTGCAAGTTCAATTTTGAAGTTTAAAAATATAGTTTTAAAAAACCCATATGTTTCCTAAATTTTGCTATAAATTCAGATAGTTATTTTAGAAAATATGAAAATTATTAAAGAAATTGGTTTTTATTTGCTTAAATTTATTATCAGTTTTGGTTCACAATCTTGCTCGACAATAATTGATCTTTTTCCTAAACAATAAATATATATGTACCGTAACAATTAAAATACTAAAAAATATCTAATGTAAGAATTTATTTTTAAGAACATAGGCATATCTTCTGTTCGGTTTGACTCGATTATGATTGGTTTTCCAATAAAAAATTAATTCAAATCATATTTTTGGTTTGCTCCAAATACAAATCAAGATGAGATTTATTTGTTGCGCTTTATCGTCTAAAAATGTTTAATTTTAAAACTAAATCATTTTAAAAAAATTGAGGTGATTGGCAACCATTCAAATAATTTTATTTAGTTTAAATGGTTTTTAATCGAAAGAGTTTAAATATAAATAAAAAATTTTAAAATATTTTCTTCGAGACGGACTCTATTATATATATTAAAATTGCAACAAAAGTAATTAGGTTTGAGAAAGGGTAGGGGGGTGAAACAATGAAATCAAAGACTACGACTTTGCAACTAATCTCACAACCCTCCAAACGAGTCCTCACCCCGTTTTGAGCGCGTGGAACTCACGTGGAATTACGAATTTAGTTATTGAATGTTGGTCACGGTGTCTATTTAAAGAATTTAATCGTGTCTCTAAAATTTGAATTGTTATTTGAGGTTAGCATAAATAAATTGACACAATAACAATATTAGAACAATAGCATAGTTTTAAATTTCGGTCCATCAAAATAGTATGAGAATTTTCGATTTTCCTCCTTTTTCGATTTTTTTTAAACAATTAGGTTGAAGGGAAGTTTTTTAAGATTTAGAGATTTGTCACACAACAATGTATAATTTTACCTCAAAATTGAATTGATGTAAGTTTTTTTTTTTTTTTTAACCCTTCAAAGCTTTCATTTCCAATAAACGAAAATTGAGAAAAATAATAATATATATTTATTTTTAACTTCATTCAAACCTTTCCATTGATTTTCACGTCATTTCACTTCAAAATTGAATCGATGTAAATTTTGTATTTTACCATCCAAGACTTTCATTTTCAAGGAACAAAAATTGAGAAGAAACAAAAAACATACATTTTTTTTTTAACTTCATCCAAACATTTTTTTTTATTGAATTTTCATATCATTTCACATCTGAATTAGATTGATGTGAGTTTTATTTTTTTTACCATCCAAAGCTTTCATTTCTAAGAAACAAAAATTGATATATATATAACATATATTTATTTTTAATTTCATTCTAACCTTTTCTTGTTGAATTTTCACATCATTTCATCTCAAAATGAAATTGATGCGAGTTTTGCTTCTTTTATCATCCAAAGTTTTCATTTCCAAGAAAAAGACTTGGAAAGCTATGGTCATAAGCAATAGTAATACACAATAAAACTATGGTCAAGGTAATTATTCTTATTCATATTATGACGGTCCTTCAAGATATGACATAATAATTTTGAGGCTAACTTTCCACCAAATTATTATTATCCATATGAAAGAGGAAGATCATCGACCAATGAGATGTATCCGCCAAAAGGGTCTATATGTTGGTCACACAAGTCCTACCATTTTTATTTAAGTAACTATCTTCAACATTTTCAATGTAGGATGACCTGGGTGCAATATTGTAGTTTCCACCTGAATTATCAAGATCTTAGATTAGTGCTCTAAGGTCATCTTTTTGGTATTAGACATGTAGGTTTTATCAAAATAATTTACAATTACTTTATATGCAAACATTTCATGTCCTTTAATTTTACAATTAATTGTCAATATTTAATATTATTTTGTAATATTTTTTCATTTTTTAAAATTTTTTTTGCTCTTGCATCTACATTTACACGGATATCTACACTATTCATCTAAATATTGTCTTACTTTATAGAAATGATGACTAAAAATGGTCGAATATAGTATAATTAGGTCACACTCAAAGTTTCATTAACTAATTATAAATTTTTCCCATCAATTTCCATAAAACTTTCCGAAATTTCAATCAATATCGATATTCCATCGATATCGATACTTCGAACCTTGAACGATAGGAACTGTGGGTTGATCATTTTGATCAGATCTCAATTTATTTTTATTGGATTGAATATTGTTGGGGAATTAATTGTTCTGATGATTGTCATGTGTTAATGGTCATGCGTTAATATGAAGAATATGCATTATGCGTTAATCATGTATGCGATGACCATGCATCCTGTCACAAGTTTTCTTGCTCTCTCTCCAAGTATAACGAGATCGCAAGTTTCTCGGGATGATCCGAGGTCGAACACAAGGACTTGTAGTTAAGTGATGCTTGTAAAGTAATGTGTGTGAGGCGGTGAATGAAAAAATAAAAAGAAAGAAGTTGATTAACTATGCGCTACTCCTACTCCTAGCTTAACAGGCTGAACAATTGAAGTTTGACTATGAGAATTGGTAGAGATGCAGAGACTGTTAATGCGTAATAAGATGCATGGAGAAGTAGGGTTGGGGGAGAAAATTTCACCAAGTCATGAAGTTTGTTCGCAAGGGTAATCCCAGCTCGCCATACTAACACATCGCACACCTCTCGATGGTCAACCACATGCTTATATCTCTATAACGCATAGTTTCTTTGAGCATAAGATTATTCCTATCTCTAGAAATACTGCTTACTTTGCTTAGTGAGTCCCACTACTTACCCTCTCGGACAGTTAGTTATAGCTGCTCAGCTCATTAGACAAGCATTGTGGTAGCTTCGCACTAAGCAAAGAAGATTGACTCATTATACTCGTGTAACTCACACCTCTCACTGTTTTGCTACATGTGTCATATCTCTATGCCGCATGATTGAGTATGTGACAACTCTTGCAATCTTCACTTAACTCATTGTGATGAAAGAAGGGGATGATAAAGTAGAGAAGATGATGAAAATGTTGTTGAAGAAATTAAAGAGATGTATTGGTTACAAAATGCACTAATATCTTATGCCAAAATGTAATACTATACAGAGGTAAGAGGAGAGGTGGAGGGCTAGATGTAAGCAATCTCTTGCTTCCATCGGATGTGTGTCAAGGTTGTCGGTGGTGGAATGAATGGGCGGTGGAGTAGTCTCTCTCGAGCTCTATCTTCGACGAAGCCTTGGTCGTCAATCGAAAGAAGTTGTGGAGGTGAAGAACTCTCAAAGAATGTCTTGCTTATGCTCTCGTATGTGATCACAGGAATCTGCCCAAGATAAATATCCCGAATGATTTGAATTTGGGTTTTGATGCTCTATTTATAGAGCTCAAACGCTGACAACATTAGTAATCCCACTCTGATTAGTCGCTATCACTGATGCGGTAGGTGAGAATGCCAGCGCTGCATCATGGTCAACGATCAGGAAGCGCGTCAGAATATCTGATGTACGATTTCAGAAATACCGAGGCATGCATTCATATTCGTTTCTCATGAAGGATCAACGCATTCTACCCACTATTTACGATCATACTTCTATTATGATCATCACTCTGTAGTTGCGACATTTCATGCGACGAACTTGTCTTCATGAAGATCAACGCATGCTTTCGTATCCTTCGACAACTATAAAAATAGACATTTTGACGCAAAATAACGCATGATAGCAGAAATTTTCAGTGGTGATTGACGCAAGCTCATCATTCCACATGAATCCTTAGCATTATTAACACATACTTTGCTGATCAAGCCTCATAATTCTAAGTAAAAGGCTGCAATAGCTTGTATTTCTACAAGCTATCAAATACCCATTTGGGCTCTATGGATTCTGATAGTATACTTGATAGTATGAGGTTCCATCTCAAAATCAATTAATAATGAAAGGAGTAGAGTTCATCTTTGTTATAAGAATGTGAGGTCCATTGATGTTTTCAATGTAGAATTCTCGACAATTATCGAAACTAAAGATCACATAGGAAAAAGAAATGCAAACTTAGACAAAAAAATGTAGGCATCATATCATTTCCGTTTAATGAATATTTAGTTAGTTTCTTATTGATGATTGAATTATGAAACAAACTTACATTTGAAAATGAAGGAATTTTTATCTTCTACCTACAACAATGCCATGTAAAATTACCACTTTGACTTCAAGTGCACGCTTCTTCTTTCTTCTGCCATTGTAAGTTTTCTTTTTCTCCCTTTATCGTCTTCTTCTTCTTTTGTTTTGTTTTGTTTTTTTTTTTTAAATGAATCTGCAATCTCTTTTTTAATAAAAAAAAATCTAATTGATTTTTCGATTTTTTTTTCAATATGCAACTTTTTCTTCCATCAATTCTTCTTCAATCGATTTCTTGGTTCTTCTTCGGCACAATCTACATTTTTTTTCTAGAGAAATAAGGACAACAAGCGAGAAGTGAGAGCAAAAAGATTTCTTACTATAGAAAAGCAAATTGAGAAGGAAGATTGAGAGCGATACAAAAATTCTTGGATAGGAGTAGTAATTTCACATGGTGTTGATGTAAGCAAAATGTCAAAAGTCATTGATTTTTTAACCTTGGGCCAATTTTTATTCGAGTCCCTGAAAATGAGTCATTTGTAAAAAAATTCCAAATTAAATCAATAAAAAATTTAAATGATTAAAGTCCCATATATTTGATAATAATTTTGTTTTTAGTTGTCTTCTTTTAGAATTCAAGTTTGTTTCCTTATGATCTCTCCATTGTGGATTTCATCTATCTTAACAGAATATTTGAAAAAACTACAACCTCATTTGGTAACTATTTGGTTATTGATTTTTAGTTTTTGAAAATTAAGTCTATAAGCACCCCTTTCACCTCTAAATTTATTGAATTGTCATCTTTTTTTACCATTATTTTAAAAAACCAAGCAGGTTTTAAAAACAAAAAAAATAAAACAGTTTTTATTTTTTAAATTTAGCTAAAAACTCAACTCTTATACCGGAGAAAAATGTAAACTAATTGTGAGATTTTTCAGATGAAATATGGTTAATTTTAAAAAACAAATTGATTAACAAATAAGACCTATGTTGTTTAATTTTCAAAATTTAGCATGCTTTTTTTTAACATGAATATAAAATTGATAATAAAATGTAAAAGCTTATTTGTGGAAATATAGCTTTTATAAGATTAATTTTCAAAAACCAAATGAGATTTATATTGTTACCAATTTGAAAGTAAGTAACTAAGGTCCCGTTTGGTAATCGTTTGATTCTTTATTTTTAATTTTGAAAATTAAGTCTACAAGCACCCATTCCACCTATAAATTTGTTGTTTTTTGTTATCTACTTTTTACTCATATTTTAAAAAACCAAACCATTTTTAAAAAACTAAAAAAAAAAGCTTTTAAAATTATTTATGTTTTGACATTTGGTTAAGAATTCAACTTTTATACTTAAGAAATATGCAAACCATTGTAAGAAAATAAGAGACAATAGGCTTAATTTTAAGGAAAAAAAAATCAAAAACAAAAAAATGAAGTTCCTGTTTGAAAACCATCTTGTTTTTGGATTTTTGTTTTTGAAAATTAAGCCTATAGACACTAAGTTCACCTCCGAACTTCTTCATTTGTTATCTACCTTTTACCAATGGTTTAAAAAACCAAACTAAAATTTGAAAACTAAAAAGAGTTACTTTTAAAAAACTTGTTTTTGTTTTCCGAAATTGGCTAAGAATTCAACCATTGTACTTAAAAATATGCAAATCATTGTAAGAAAGTGAAAGAAAATAAACTTAATTTTCAAAAACTAAAAACAAAAATCAAAATGGTTATCAAACCAGATTAAGCAGTTTGGTACTTTTTCTTTAGTAGAATAAGATTGAGCCGTTGAAGAATTTGAATGACATATCCGATGGTGGTTAACATGCTTTAAAAGTTTTTTCCCCCCCTTTTTAAATGGTGATCAATCAACAGCATCATGTATGATGGATAGGCCCACATCTTGTAATTAAAAAATCAAGCTGTAACAATAATTCGATTTACATATAAGGTAATAAGTGCACCATTTAATGTTCAATAATTGTTTTCAAATTTGGACAACACTTATTTCAACTATCATAAAAGAACGTCAATAATTTATTTCAAATTGCACGGTTTACACATACATATAAATTTCCATGGTCTTTCCACACATACCAATAAATAAATATGTACATTCTTGTTAAAAGGACTAGTGGTGTCATTTATAGTATTTGTGTGTTAGGATTGATTTCGTATTTATAACCTTAAAAGTTAAATTGATTTTAGGGGTTGGGCTTACTTTCAATTTAATCTCAATAGTTTAATTTCTTTTTTCTTTTTTCCTTAAAGGAAAAACTCTATAATTTGAGTTTTTAAAAATTTTAATTCGATCAAACGTTGATCAAATCTCAATATTATCATAAGTTTTTATTACATATTGTTCGACGACATTTTTGGAGAAATTTGAGTTGTTGAATTTGAAAATTATATTTGTATTATTTTTAGTATAGTGAGTACTATTTTTAATATTCGATGCTTTGATGCTTTCTCTCGAAAAGTAACTTTAATTCTCAAGCTCGTTTATCTTCCTAGATCATTGGTTTTGGACTTGATGATCTTCTTGGAGGATCAACCTTTGTGCTTGATAATCTTCTTAGACCAACCTTTGGCTTGTTGATCAGTTGGGATCGGCCATTGGCTTGTTGATCAACCTGGATCTGAAGGGATTTGAATCCCAGCGGAAGCGTGAGATCGCATTCTTTGATTCCTTGAACGAATTAAAAATATAAATAATCAAGAAAAATGTTAAGCAACATACCTTTGCTGATCCACGCTTGCAACAAAATCTTCTCTTGAAACTGGTTGTCTTCTTCTTGAATTCTTCCAATTCACGAGATTTTCCTTGCTATGACTTATCCAGTTTGTGGGACCCGCTTCTTGAAATGATAAAGAGAATGAGAAGAATAATTTTCTTATAACTTTTTCTAAGAAAATTGGGAGAAATATTAGAGGGAGAATTTTAGAGTAATCGTAGAGATTATTCTTGTAGAGAGTGTATTCTACGAAAGCTCCCAAGGACCCAATTTATAGACATTGATGTTTCCTAATATCCTTAGTCTTAGTCTTTGCATCACTATTATTTCATAAAAGTGTGATAGACTAACTCAAAATTGGAACACTTTCAGATCCGAATATTTTATGGCTACACAAAGTTTTGCTTCACAAGCAAAAACAAATGTCTTGTATACCAATCTCCACCACATAGGATAAGATTAACCTTACTACAAATTTCTCTAAATCTATGTATGACCTAGTGTATCTCGTGAAAGATCATATCTCAATACTACATACAAAATTTCTCATTGTCCAAAGATACCTTGAGAAAGTTTTTAAGTTTCTCAATGGTCACACCATTGATATAACCGACATAACTAACCAATTAAATGTTATGTATCATTAATGCATTAATTGTCTCTTATAAAGAGAAGATAATTAATCATCTATCCTCAACACTTAAGGTATTTTAGGATACTTTTCCTGAGACTTAACTTCACATTAGAATAATACACTAATATTCTTTTGAAGTTCGACAAATAATTTGTAAATGTAAGATACTAAAGACTCACTTAACATTATGTCCCTAATTGTTAGGCAGTCAAATTTTTATGTTATACTACAATATTCACAATGAGTAATACGTCATTAACATAAAACATGAAAAATATCCACTTGTCAATTAGCGACTCTCTTTTCTATACAAGATTATTAGTATTTGTTCAAAATCTTAGGTTATGATAACTCTTGTTATTCAAAGATCTATTTGTTTAATTCATTTCTCAAATGAAAAATACAATTTTGCACACTCTTTATTTTGATTTTGAAAGTTGAACCCCCTTGTTTGTTTGTGTGGATGCATCATTTAAATTCTTTTCATAAAACAACCTAAACATTCATTTTACGTATCTCATATGCAATAATGAATAATGCATAAAGACTCCACTATGACAATGAGTAAGAAAATTATCCTACGGTCTAATTTCTCTCAATAGGTTTCACTTTTTGTCACGAGTCTTACTTTCAAAATCTGTATCTTCTTATTTATACATGAACATCTTTTTGGTAGATCTATTCATATCCTATGGGTTTTACCCCAATAAGAAAATCTACAAATCTAAACTTGAGATAAAGTACATGGACTTTATCTCGAGATCATGACTTTGTCCGAATAATCCTTATCAACATCCCTCAACACAACTTTGAGGATAATATTCCTTTTGATAGAATGAATATGCATAATACGGAAGTAAATAGAATCACTCTAATTCCATTAATTTGAGTAACAAGCATGCAAACTCAAAGTTTCCAATATTAGGGTTTCAGTTTGAATACCTTTGATGATTTCCACTTATTCCTTGCAATCTCCATGAATTTGACCTTCAATTCTTGTAGTAGACCACCAAGAGAGTTTTCTTTACTAATCTTAGTCTTGTATTGAGTGGTGGAACTCCATGAGAGGGGATTTCGATTGGTTTGGAGGGTTTGATAGAAGACTGGTTTTTTAGCAGGAATTTTCTCAAAAGTTTCAAATGCATGCCCCAAATTAGATGAATTCTCAGGCATTTAATCAAATTAAACATGTAAAAACTAATTAGTTAAATATTTGACACTTCAAATAGCACTAAATTAGTGGGCTAGGTGTTTAATTTTGATAAATCCACTATGGATTTGATTTTTGGGAAAAATCCACTAACAATCAAAATTTCAAATTTAATTTAATTCTTTAACTTAATGAAATTAAATACAATATAAATTCAATTTATCAAAATTGAATTTTAAAATTTGAAATTTATTTAATTATATAGTTAATTAAATGAATTTAATTAATTAAATAATAATAATTTAATATCAAATATTAAATTGATAAAAACACCTAATTTAAACATGAATCCTTATTCATATAATCAATATTTAAATCATTATTTAAATATATTGAACTCTCAAAAATATGTTTTAATTTAAATAAATTTAAACATTAATTATATCAAATATAATTATCCAAACCCTAATTTAAATTTGAAGTTTGAACATTTCAAATTCATTCAATATTCAAATCTAAGGTTTAATCCTTTTACAAGCTAGTAGAGGGACCTAATGGACTTACACATTATGAGCTTCAACGATTTGAGATTAATTGGCTAAACTCTTTAACCGAATTAATTAATACTTGTTAATTATCAAAACATACCATTATAGCTTAGTAGTTGCACTCTCCTCACTGAAGATATGTTTATGTCCACTTGATTTATCATAATCAGTAAGTCGATCCTTCACAGGTCATTCGTATTTATAGCTAGGTCAAAAATACCGTTTTACCCCTTTAATACATCTTGCTTCTTAAGTCTTCACTGATCCTCTATTGAACAATTGGTTTATGGTCCTACCAATAAACCAATTCCCTCTCTGTCATGAGAGGATGGGGTCCATTTGTTCAAGACCAAAAGTCAGTACTTAAGGAACAACCCATCTACTAACATAAGACAGATAAGAGCAAATTCCTTCTTGCAGGACTATGTCCCTTGTTATCTGTTCGGTTTTACCCCTAAAATGGGAGGCATATTGAGCGGTGATGTTGAACCACTCTGACTTATGCAAATTAAAGGATAATTCCGAATAAACAAGAGTTCATAGTTAGCTCGGGATTAAGATCGATTTACCTTTGGTCATCAATTTGAAATAGTCAGTTTTAACAGTAAACGGTTGTTATAAAGAAAAGTGACTATTTCGTGGCCTGGTCTTATGCAAATGTCTTTTGCATAGAAGGCTCCCACTCACATGTCTCACATCGTTTGTGTCAATATACAGAGTGAAGGAAATCAGACATGAATATTTTCATGAGCAGCGGAATGATCGTTCTAAATTTCATTCGTATATGAACATTAACAATTGCAATCAAGAAACGGAAACATACCGGTAATGCACAAACTAAATTACAGCATGCTTTACTATACGATCAAGGCGAAGAACATACATACTTTGAAGACTCATCTTCAATCTCTCTTGATCATGAACGCTCGAACAGACTCCAATACTGTAGCACTCGAACACTCGAACTCAGCAATCTCCAAGATCACGATCAATCAGCAACCCCCACACGGACATCGCGAACTCAATGAACGACCTCCAAAAAACTCGACTATGTCGAGTTGAATTCGATACCATCACAATGGCTACCTTGGTATTCTCGGTGTGAGAATCTAAAAGTGTGGGCTGTGTGTGGACTTGGTTAGAGGACGAGACCGGTGGAACAATCGTGTAAACGATTGAGCAAGTGGGAATGTCAAAGTCTATCGTATAGACGATGCACAATCATTTAAACGCTATGCGATCGTTTAGCAGAGGTTGCATAATTGTTTAGCTAATCGGCCAGCTGAGTGACTATCGTATAGAAACACTCCACGATCGTCTAGTCTCTCTTCAGTTGTCGTTTAGTAAATCTCATTTACTTGATAGCCACCGTGAGATCTTTCTGAGAATAGAAATCTCAAAAACATCAACTTCTAAATTTAGAAAAACATTTTTCCTTTTATCTCACGGTTACCATGAAACCACCATTAACCTCCTACTCGATTGGTTATTAGAGAAAATGAGATAATTATCTAATAATTAATATTATTATAAATATATATGACAACCAAATTATCATACTATATTTATAACTTATAGTCTTAATATTTCATCTCATGAAACATATAAACCATAACTTTTTTCTATTCCATGATCCTTAATGTAAATCTCATTTACATTAATCCTCCACTTGATGCATCTCATACACCATACTGATCATATCATATATAATCAATTTACCTCTTGTCAATTTGAATATTTCAAATCAATACCAAGAACTGATCCTCAACTTGAATCCATTGAGCTACCAAGGGGACCTTATGGACCTGTAGCTCGAAGCTCCAACGGTACGTGAATAATTGACTAAACTCTTTAGTCACGAGATCCACCACTCGTTAACTGCCAGACACTCCACTAAAGACCGACAGCTGAACACTCCTTACTACAGATATATTATGTGTCCATATCAACCAATCAACAGTGCGATAACCCTTCACAAATCGCCCGTAAGTACAGCTGGGCTAATAACCGTTATGCCCCTGTAGTTACATCTAACTCCTTAAGTACCACCGATCTCTCTAATAAACATAAGTCATAGTCCTACTATGACTGAATTCTCTATTCCAAAGAGAAGCTGTGGCTATTATATTCAAGCTCCAGAATCAGCCCTTAAAGGAACAATCTATCTACTTACCCCTACTTCGGGGAAGGAGTGAATTCCATCTTGTGTAACTGAGTTCCCATGAATGGTCAGGATCTACAATCTATAGTAGTTCACAACACTTGCAAACCTCTACAAAGTGGGCCGTATCCGTAGTGTCACCAGGATCAGGAATCTCTCCTTGATTCTTATACTACAATCTTATTTAGGTTATCACTTAAGGCATGATCCACTTGTATATCTCATATACATGCTTAAGTTTACATACAATAACCATGAAACTTTGTTTATTGGATATGAGTAAATGCCAGATAAAATAACTCTTATTTTATTCATAACAATGTGTATATATTACAAACTACTAGACTCTGGGAGAAGTAGGACACCAATCCCAACACAAATTGTGTCATCCATAGTGTCCCAAGATAAGGTGTCCAACCTCATCCATATACTTATAGACCTTTTTGGTTATATACTAAAACTTGATCCAATTTTATGTCTCTACATAAATGTTAAGTATTCATGTTATAGTCATGGGTTTGTTTATTGGATTTATAAATAAATGCAGTTTAATAACACTTTTATTGAATGAAGTCTCAATAAAACCTTTATCGTGAATAAAATATGTTTAATGTTTATGAACTGCGAGTTTTAGGACATTCTCAACAAAACTCCCACTTGGACTAAAACTACAATGGGTTACAAATATATACAAATATATAATGTTGAGTGTGAGAGGAAAAAATACAATAAACTAATGCATCCAAATACTCTTGACACCTTTAACGTGTCAACTAATATACAACTTTGATTTCCGTTAAGTCATTATAATGGTTGAGTTATCTCATAACTCTCCCATTACGATACAGGCTTTACCTATTTGATTAGGATTCATTTGACCTTCAAATGTGATTAAATAGTTAATACAACTTATTAACTATTTAGTGGATTTACTTGAAACCAAAATATTAACACTATTTAACCTTGGCAAAGGTTTGTGGTATTGTTGATAACGGTAATTTTGGAGTTGAACCATAGAGAGCCTAATATGGATTCCTAAAAAGTTGAAACTTGTAGAAAGTAACCAGTGGGGTTTGTGAACATTGTTAAAAAACAAATTTTGGAAACAAAAAGAAGTGAAATGTAATAATTGTGAACATTATCAATCAACAAACACTCAGCTTGGGCAATTGTAATTTAATTCATTCCTCAATAATTCTATCATAGACTACTAAAAACTTGTGTGAGATTAATTGAACTAAAAACTTAGCCTACTCAATTAGAATCCTAACCGGTAGTCCATAAAATAGTGTTAATTAAAAGAAGAGCGAGGATCCTCAACCAATCAATTAACTAACGGGTTTTAAGCTTTAGGGCAAAACTAAGCCAATTAATTGATTTCCATCATTTAACCAATTAATTGCGTGAAAATTGTCTAAGTCAGAAGGTAAATGCTTGTTAATTAGAATCCCTAATTAACACAACAAACTGACTTAACTTTTTCTTTTAAGTGATGACTACCTAACAATTACAAATTAGGGGCAATCAAAGTAGTCAATTAAACATGCATAGCTAATTCGTCAGATTAATCTCATACACGAAAATGGAAAATTTAGTCAAGATAAATTCCATTAATTTAAAATAATACTCACGGAATTACAAAACAAGTCACAAGAATTACATTGGAATTAAATTAAACTAACTAACCCAAGCTAAGTTCTTAACATTTAGCCTCGAAACATATCGAAAATCAACACGATTGACAAAAGGGAAGAACTTATTACAAGATTAAAAACAAAAGCAATAAAAACAGAGCTAGAAAAGAGACTAAAATGCCCAACATCGGGAGTAGAAGGTAGAAGATGGGATGATTTCGGCTGAACCCTAAGGGTTCCTTTTATAGGCCAGCCGCAGTGTCGCAACACTAGGGAGAGCGTTGCAACACTCGGCTGTGCTGCGCGCACTAAGGGGTTTACGTCAAACTTCACAGCGTTGCAACACTCTAAAGGAGCATTGCGATGCTGATGCTTCTGTCTATCAGCGTCAGGCTTCAGCATTGGAGCGCGTTACAATGCTGGCTAATGCATTATTTTGTGTGATGAAATAATGGAATGAATCGCGGTGATGGAAATGTGTTGAGCAACAAGTTTTCTCAGCAGAATCCAAGTATAAATTCCACTGAGTTTCTTGGTAAGTTCAGGGTCGAACTTAGGGATTAGGGAAAACGGTATGCGGTGATAATTTTCAAGAAGACTTTGCGGTAACCAATAAATCAAATAGTTGTTTTTAGGTTGTTGTTTGCGGTATAAAATAAATGTATGCGACGGAATTATGAAAAGAGTTGATAATACGGAAGATGCGATGAATATGCAGGGGAACGGGTTGAGAAGGTTTTCAGCTAACACTTCCTAGGATGCGTTTATGTTATGCGATCATACAACACACATACAATAGCAAGTTATCTCTCAACGCAAATGCTACAACTTCTAAGTCTAGATAGCATGCGATATGTCTATAGGACCTACACATAAGCCTCTATTTTTATTTATGCGATGACAATTGACATTCACACATACAAGGCGACCACATAATATTATAATCTATCTCTAGGGTGCATGCGATGCATGTTGGCAAACAGAGCTTATCTCTAAGTTCCTATCTCTCGCTTATGCAGATCTAATCTTGCTCTCTTGAGTCTAAATTCTAACCTAGCTCTTTCAAGTCTTAGGTTCTTTCTTTAGACTCTCTCTCGAGTAGCTCTAAAGGGAATTTGGGCGCAGCATAAGACAAGATAATCGCATACAATGAAAATCCTAGATCATGTTAGCTTAGTTCTTCTCAACCCATTCAATAACTTTAACTACTAATGCGTGCTTTTAAGAGAGTGAACATATGTAGATAAGCAAGTTCCATTTTATAGATATAGAGTTGAAATACAAAACAACAATGTGAAATGAGAATAAAGAGCCTAGTAGCAATCTTTTGCTTCCCGAGGCTTTTACACTGTCTTTTTTACTCTGTTCAAAAGATAGTCTCGCTCTCGCAAGAGTCGGGCCTCTCTCTGCTTTTCCACGACTTTGGGTTCTTTCTCGAGCTGACCAGAGTGATCTTCCGACGTCTCTTACCTTCTCTCGCTCCGCCTTCCAAGTAAAAAGGAAAACTATGAACAAGGTTATTCTATCTAAGGGAAAATTCTCTAACTATCCGAACTTTTTTACTGAAGGTTGCCTTCGGTATTTATAGAGCTTTGGGGTGAAAGGCGTCTTCTCTCTTATGATTGCATTGATGGGATGACATTAATTCTCTGCCTAATGCACCGAATATTTGTCACCGAAAAGCTGAGTGTACTTGCTACAGTAGTTCGTTAGCAGCTTGTCAACTTAATTCGGACTCGACCGTCATCAACTTTCTGTCCCATCGTGATTTATTATGCTTTTCACCCAGATGCGCCCACTAAGTTGTACCGGCTCTATGCGGCAATCCTTTTTTAGCAGATACTTGCGAGCGCAAATCACCGCAATGCCTTGCGGTAACACTGCGTTCGACCGTTGATTTTTTGTGATCGCATTTTTCGCCTTGTGTCAACGCATATTCTGCACAAAAATACACAAGTTAACTGTTTTCATGCGATGGACGCATGCGACCGCAATATTATGTACTTAATGCTTTTTGGACGCAGTTTTATATATTTTATCAACACAAACCTTCATTGTTTAATAATTTAGCACTGTAATAACGTGCATTTCTACCCGTTATCATTGGCGTCCTTGGGTTTTCTAAGCGTTACAACACTTGAGGCAGTGTTGTAGCGCTGCCCTGTGTCCAGACATTTTTCCTTTTTTGGTCATTTGATCAATTTAGCTTGTAATTTTGTCATTTTAGCGTCTCTAAGTCCCAAACGCTTGATCCAACCGCTTGTACACTCGAGTCCTACAAAATAAGCAATTAGACCAAATTAAGTAGCTAAACAACCCCAAGTTAAATAGAAGACAAAAGCACATTTCAAGTGTTATCAAACACCGAGAACTTAATTCTTGATCGTCCTCGATCAAGGTAAAACAAGCAATCATGCATGAATAATTAGTTTGTCAAACTAGAATGTTCTCTACTCAAGCCTCAACAGTCAACTAGAATCAAATTCACAATCAAAAAGCATTCCATCATTTGATGAGCAATTTGAAATTTCGTTTTAAAAATATTTTTAATGCACATTCAAGCTCAAAGTTATTTATTTTGAACCAGAGTGAGCCTGGAATGGCCTTATGAATCTTCCATTTATTTTCTCCCTACACTGGCTCGAAGGATCCTAAATTAGCTTTCTTAAATTCAAAGTGGTAATGGCATAACATTGGATTAGTAAAAAATCTATTTACCATCGCACTCCCCCTTTTTTACAACAAAAAATAAAGAGGGAAAACTTAATCCAGGAAACCGACTTTCGTTTTGGCTTGCCCACACGGGTGTCATGCGAATCGTCCAATTATGGACCAATTTCCCTTCAAAAGTGCCTAAGTTTACTCATTCCTCTAGGATACTTTAGCTCAGAGGAAAACCACGGGTGTCATGGCCGCCCCAGGTTAATCATACCTTTTGAAGAAGAGGAGTAGACCCCTAAACATGCATAAATGAAAGAAATATTTTGTTTTATTATCATTATCATTTTTTTTTTCTGGCGATAGTAATATCAATTGACTACATCTCAAGCAGCATTACTAAATTTAACCTTAAAAAGACTAATATCTATCACTAAGGCCTATTGGAGTGACAACAAACTTATGGTCTCATAATTCAATTCTAAGCAAGCATACAGGGTCAAGATAGATATGCAAAGAGCTTGAAGTTGTAATAAAAAATTTAAGCAAAATTTTCAAAAATGTCATGAAAATTATGAACCTTTTCATCTGACCTATTCTCATGCAAAAAAAAAAAAAAAAAAAAAAAAAAAAAAAAAAATTCTACGAGTGCGTCATAGGCTAGTCATCATAAGGAACACAACAGCAAGACAAACAACCAGGCAAGCATTGTTCGAGCATAACGCTCAAGGACCCCAAATAATATCATCAATAAAAAAACTCAGCCCAAAAATCCAAACACCCCACCCCCAATTTTTTAAAATACACGTTATCCCCAATGTGATCAGAAATAAAGCACGAGGGATCAGAATACTTCCTTGAACAATGAGGTGAAGGAAGGATGTAGGTCACTCTGCTAAACTCTTTTTCTCTTTCCAAAAATCTTATAAACAAGAATAATAGAAAAAATTAGGCTCAATAAATGAGAAAAAATAAAAAGAAGAAAAATACTGAATTGAAACCTATCCTAGAAAGCAAGTAAATTTAAATCCTGGCTGCTTCCAGGTAGCGCAAATGTTTCTGGTCGGTTGCTCGACCGTGATGGCTCGTTTCAGATGTAGATTGGCGAGTTCAACCGGTAGGAGATGTCGAAGCAATCCAAAGATTCGCCATCATGGAAGACCTTTAACCTGTGCCCATTAACTTTGATGACTTTTCCTGTCTCAAGATTAACAATGTCTACTGCACCATAAGGATAAACGTGAGAAATACCAAAGGATCCAATCCACTTGGACCTGAGTTTACCAGCCATAAATTTCAATCGAGAGTTATAAATGAGTACCTTTTACCCTAACTGAAACTCCTTGGGTGCAAGCATCTTATCATGGAAGTCATTCTCTCTTTGCTTATAGATCAAAGAATCATCAAAACATTTTAACCTTAGCTCTTCCAACTTCTGAAGTTGTAAAAGTTTGGCCTACCCAGCTGCCTCTAAGTTCTAGTTGCACTTCTTGATAGCCCAATAAGCCCTATGCTGGATTTCAACTGGAAGATGGCATGCCTTACCATGAACCATCCGGTAAGGGGGCATTCCAATAGGAGTTTTGAAAGCTATCTTGTAGGCCCATAGAGCGTCATCAAGCTAGAGGCTCCAACCTTTTCTTCCTGGGTTGACCACCTTTTCCAAAATTGTCTTTACTTCCCTATTGAACACCTCCGTCTGCCCATTGGTCTGAGGGTGGTATGAGGTGGCAATACGATGTTAGACACCGTACTTCTTCAGCAGGTATGCAATGACTCTATTGCAAAAGTGTGATCCCTGATCGATGATGATTGCTTTAGAGAAGCCAAACCTGCTAAGAATGTTAGTCTTCAAAAAACCTGCAACCACTTTAGCATCATCAGTAACTATGGCCTCCACTGCCAATAAAATATATTTGTACCCACAAGAAGAAGGAAAAGGTTCCATCCCATAAAGTCAATCCCCCAAACATCAAATATCTCACAAAATGTATAGGGAATTGTGACATCTCATTCCTACGGGACCCTCTAGATTTCTGACATCGCTCATAAATTTTGCAAACAAAATATGCATCCCTAAATAGTGTGTCCCAATATAAACCAGAATCTAAGGCTGTTCTCTTGGGACGTAAGTGCCCTCCACATGCATGTTTATGACAAAATTCAAGAACAGAAAAGAACTCATCATTAGGGACACACCTCCTAACTACCTGATCTGCACAAAACTTCCATGTAATAGGATCCTCCCAAACATAATATTTTGACTCACATATAATTTTATATTTTCTATGTTTGTTCATACTAGATGGGAACTTACCAATGGTCAAATAATTCACAATGTCAGCGTACCAAGGAGTCATAGAAATACCATCTGTCTTCATCAAAGTGTGGTTAGGAAAGACTCCATCAGAACTGAGCCAACCTCCCTCTGCTACAATCCTACTCAGGTGATCGACAATGGCATTCTTACATCCTTTTTTGTTTTGGAGTTTTAGGTTGATCTCCTGAAGGAGAAGAACCCACCTCAACAATCTAAGGAGCTGCATGGTCAGAAAAAACAGTAACTTCAGATCCCAAAATATAAGAGCAAAATTTTTCTAAAGCAAAAATAACAGCTAAAAACTTCTTTTCCATCATGCTGTAGCTACAATAAGCTGGGTTGAGGGTCTTTGAAGCATAGTAGATGACGTGATGTTTCTTATCGATCTTTTGCCCAACACTGCTCCCACAATATGGTCACTTGCATCGCACATGATCTCAAAGGGAAGGTCCCAACGAAGAGCTCGAGTAACTGAAGTGCACGACAAGGCATTCTTTAAGACATCAAAACTTTTCCTGCATTCATCATTAAAATCAAAGGCCACATCCTTTTGGAGAAGGAAGGTCGTCGGCTGAGCAATCTTATTGAAATCTTTAATGAACCTGCAATAGAAATTGGCATGACCAAGAAACGAATGAACCTCCCTCACATTTGTGAGATAAGAGAGCTTAGTAATAAGATCAATTTTAGCAGGATCTACATATTGGGTTTTATGTCCTAAAAACTCGTAGTTTGTAAAATAACAAACATCTTTTATTATCAATATACTTGTTATTTATCTCATAAATTGTATGAAAGTCTAAATCCAATAAACTAAGACCCATGACTATTGTATGAGTACATGAACTTTATGTGGAGACATAAGAGTGGATCGGATTCGAGTAAATAGTCAAAATGATCTACGATACATGAATGAGGTTGGGTACCTTATTCAAGCAATACCATTAGATGCGGCCTACTCTGTAGTTGTTATAAAGAGTTGTAAAGTGCTACATACGATGTGATCCTAATTCGTACATGTTATGATATGAGGAGTGGGGGCGTCCTATGCAATGAGTTTGCATAAGATCAGGACCAAGAAATAAGTCACTCTTACTTTATAACGTTATTTACTGTTTAAGACTGACTATTTCACCTAGATGACCTAGGTAACTCGATCTTAATCCTGAGCTAACTATGAACTTCTATTTATACAGGATTGCCCTTAGATTTTCATAGTTGAGGGTTGGCTCAACAGCGCCAACTCAATAAGACTCCCATTTCAAAGGTAAGATCGGATAGATAGCTAGGGACATAGGGTGCAAGANGGGTGCAAGATGGAGTTCACGCCTACCCGATTTAGGGATAGGAGAAAGGTTGTTCTCTCAAGTACTGAATCCAGGTCTTGAACAAGGGGCCCCACTCTCTCACTAGGCTGAGAAAGTTTGGTTTGGTGATTGGATCACAAACCAGTTGTTCATTAGAGGATCAGTAGGAACTTGAGGAATAAGACGTAATCTCGGGGGTAAAAACAGATATTTTATCCAGCCGTTATTATGAACAACCTGTGAAGGGTAGACTTGCTGATTATGGTTAAATCATATGGACATAATATATCTATATTGAGGGGAGTGCAACTATGGGCTTTAGTGGAATGACCGTTAATTTGTTCTAATGAGTTTAGCCAATTAATCTCGGATCGTTGGAGGCCATGATCTGTAGATCTGCGAGGTCCCCCTACTAGCTCGTAACAGACTAGCTCTAGAATAGTGTGATAAGTTAATTTGAAATGTTCAAATTAGAATTAAGGGAATTAGTAATTATATGATATATAATTATATGTTTAATTTTAGAATTAAACAAAATAGATGAATTATTTAAATATGATTTAAATATATAAAGATGGATATGTGTTAAAATTAATTTAATATTTGATATTAAAATAATTAAGTTTTATTTAATAATTAATTTATGAAATTAATTACATTTTTCATTTTCAAATCAAAATAGATTTAAAAAATCAAATTTGGATTTTTAGATAAAATTGGAAAATTGGAAAACAAAACACTTAAATGGAAAAAGAGGTTTTTCTATTATCCATCATCAAGTAGTTCACTCAAATGGCAATATCTTCTTCTCCAAGCACGAGCTGCAACTCATGCAACTCTTCTTTTTTCATGTTGATCTGCAATATAATGAAGAGATTGGAGTGAAAATGAGGCATGTAATCCATAGAGAATTTTAGAGAAAATTCGGTTTGAAGAAAGGTTCTTCAACAAGGTTGCTGCAGTGAGCTTTTCTTCTTCATCCCTTGATTCAAGCTTGTTTTGAGTCGCACAACTCAATCTAGAGCACCAAGAGAATAGTGGAGAAGGTCTTAAGCTGGTCTACAACAAGATTTGGAGAAGATGGCAGCTGGTGAAGGAGCTTTGAAGAAGTTCTACAAGAGGTATGTCTTAAAACTCACTTTTTCCTGCAAAAGCATGCTTTATATATTGCTAAAATTAGTAAATTCGAGTGCTTAGATGACCCTTGTGCTTTCGTTACTATTGATACAATCCTACAATTGGTATCAAATCATCAAATAAGCATTCAATTCGGTTTAATTTTGGTGTGGTGGGTGTTTTATATGAGAAATATGAAACTGGTGCACTGATATGGTTTTCTGAGATTTGGCTGTTTAATTCTCTTTAATTTCTCATTTAAATTTTTAATTGGCTCTTGCTTGATGAGCTTAAATGTATTCCTAAGAGTCCGTAATTTATTTAGAGTCATTAAAGTTGAAATTAAGCTGTAAATCGAAGAAACAAGCGAATAGGTTGAGTTGCAGTTTCAGAAAATCAGCCTCTGTTCTTATCGTCATTGAGCTTCAGTATCCAAACGATTGTTTAACTTTAAGCGTTAGATGATGTGAAGAAAAGCTAGACGATCGTATAGCAATGGGCACTGGTCATTGTGATGTTGAACGCTAGAAGATCGTGTACCTGCGGGAGCTAAACAATGCGTTCAATTTGCTATGCAATAACATTAAGCGATCGTTTAGTTTTGGCGTGGGAACTAAACGATACGTTGAATTTACTATACGATGGTACTATGTGATCGTTTAGCAACGATGTGCTCTAAGCGATGGGATGAAGTGCTACGCGATTGCGCTGATCGATCGTTTAGAAGCGGAGCTAAGCGATCGTGTAGACGAAGTGCTAAGCAATGCGTTGAAGTTTCTATGTGATGGAACTAAACCTACGATGCTAAACGAAAATATGATGTTCTATACGATGGAGCTAAGCGATAGTTTAACTACGACGGATACTAAACGATGCCATGAAGCGCTAGACGATGGTGTTAAGTGATCATTTGGTTTTATACGATAGAACTAAGTGATGCAATGAAGAGCTATACGATAGCCTTGAGCGATCGCTTACAACGATCGTTTATCTTTGATCGAGATCTAAACGATGTGTTGAGTTACTAAGCGATAGCACTACGCTATCGTTTACCTCTATGCGGCAACTAAGCGATGCATCGAGTTGCTATGCGATAGCACTACACGATCGCATACCTTTGTGTGGCAGCTGGGCGATGCGTTGAATGCTATGCGATGGCATTAAACTATCGTTGACCTTTTGCATGCGCTAAACAATCGGCTTCATGCGTTAGACGATGGAGCTAAGCAATCGTGTAGTAAATTGTCCGTGCTAAATGATGGACCTGCGCGATAGTGTGACACACTAAGCGATCGTGTAGCTTCCTTCGGCACTAGACGATGACACTATGCAATAGAGGGAAAATACTACACGATCGTGTAGCTTTGCTAAACGATCAGGCAAAATGCAAGACGATGGTCGTCATTGCTAAACGATGAGACTCAGTGAGATGTTGAACATGTGCAAGGGCTGCCGGTTCAAATGGTTCTCTTGTGGTCTGGTCTGGTTTAGACAGTTCGGGTCCAGTTCAAGCTACTTAAGTTCATTTTGGAGCGATTCGAGCGGCCCAGGAGTGGTTCGGAAGCTGTTTTCTAACAATTAGGTTTTGTTTGCTTGTTTTTGCCAAAACTAAAAACCATATTAGTCTTGTTTAATTATTTATGCATTTGATGTATGTTATAATTAAATAAATCTTGTATGTACATATAGTATGCCATTTAGATTTAAAATCCCACCATAGGAAGCATGTTACATGCATTGAAAGTATGTTATAATTGTTATCATATATAGTATGCATGTTAGGGTTTCTTGTATTTAATATAAATGTTATATTAAATGTTGAATGCCTCATGTATGTTATGGATGAATAGCATGTCTAAAGTTTTATGAGTATTATAAAATTGGGTTAGATATTTAAAATCTATAAACAACAGCTGCATGCTCACGTAGGTTGACCACCTGTTTTAATTGTTAAAACTTATAAAACCTAGGTTACAAACTCAACCTGTATATAATCCTGTCTAAGGCTGGGGATACTTAAGTTGACTGCTTTACAGGACACCTCCTACCTGAGGATTATGACTGAATAATTGAGCATTAGTAACAGGTTTTATGAACATATGTGAGTGATGTGAGGTAATAAAATGGTTTATCACCTAGAGATCGTAGGTTAAAATCCAATTATAAGAGTTATACTTGGATAAACCACATAGACTTAGGGTTGTTTTATTAGTCGAAAAGAACCTAACTATAAATCTACCCAAAATAGAACACTTCAGTGGCAGTTTAATAACTTTTATATGCTAGAGTTATTAGAAAACTTCAGTGGGAGATTAATAACATATACGATACGTTATTTTTAGCTCTCACATCTCTAAGAGGTTACAATCCAGATTTAAGCGGTATTTCGTGTCACCCTAGGAGTGACCTCCCTACGGAGAGTATTTTTTTAGATTAAATGTAGATTTTGGTGAATAAGAGGAATTTATTCAAATATAAGTCTATTATACGATAAATAGATTTCAACTGCCACGTCTCTATATAGTTTACATCGTGAGATTCATATGACACTTCGTGTCACCCTAGGAGTGACCTCCCCATGGAAAGTGTTTTGTATGAGTCAATATCAAGGTAAACGGAGGAAGTAGTTCATAGTAAGTGGGTGAAGGATATGTGTCAATATATCCTACGGTCTCCTCCAGTCTGAACTGTGAGATTCCTATGTTGCGCCTGCTGGTTAGCTTTAAACGGCCCTTTGCTAGTCGTTTAGCAATGGCTATCACCACGAAGGGTTGTAACATAGGATTCAGAATAACCCAGACTTCAGTAAAATGAAAAGGGTTTTATAGTTCCATCTTAGATATTATATCTTCTATTTTGGAGGCAAGTTCATACCATTCTATAAGATCTGAAAATGGTGGGTCACACTTACAAGAATTACTAAGTTGTTAGTAAAGATCTTGATCGAAAATGATAACTAAACGACTATGGAAATAAGAGTTATTCCGAGGATAGTGTTTGGTCAAAATTGTTTGTTTTAGTGAAGGAGTATCTGACTGTCCCACGGTAGCACATATTCTAATTCACTAAAATATCGTTGCAAATAAATAATGGTTATTTATACATTATTACTTTTAGCTAAAACTTGGTTTTGGATTTAGTTACAATTTGCTAATTATAATTTGTTTGAATTTTATAAGCATGTCGAATTCTAGAATACTCACTTTTGATATTATTAACAGTAAAATCAAATCAACAAATAAATTACTAGCGGTTGATTACACCAACAGAGTTTTAACAGAGGATTGTCCTCTATCTCCCAACTCATCTAAAATTATGAATTATGTAGATGAGAATGTTGAATTCGAACAACGAGATAAATATGATCTACTTGTTATTAAAGCATGTTTAGTGGAAAACGATAAAATCTGGATAATTGATTCAGGTGTCACTAATCATGTATGTATTATCTCACAGGAAACAAGTTCCTGAAGACAGTTAACAGAAGATGAAACAATCTTTAAGGTAGGCATCAGGGAGATTGTTTCGGCCAAAGCAGTGGTAGATATGAAGTTATTTATAAGAGATAAGTACATTTATTTGAAAAATGTATATTATATTCCTTCTATGAAAAGGAATCTAATATCTATCTCTTGTTTGCTAGAACAAAATTATAAAGTTTATTTCGAAAATGGTGAAGTGCTCATCAAAATTAGAAATAAACAAATTTACTCTGCAAAATTAGAAAATAACTTGTACATGTTAAAACCAATTGAGGTCAAAGCTGTGTTGAACATAGAGATGTTTAAAACTGTTGGGACTCATAAGAAGGGGAAGATTTCTCCAAATGCCTATCTTTGGCACTTGAGACTGGGTCACATAAATCTCAACAGGATTGAGAGATTGGTTAAGAACGGTCATCTAAACAAGTTGGAAGACAGTTCATTACCACCATGCGAGTCCTGTCTTGAGGGTAAAATGACAAAAAAGATCTTTTTCTGGAAAAGGTCTTAGAGCCAAAGAACCCCTAGAGTTGATTCACTCAGACCTTTGTGGGCCTCTAAATGTTAGAGCAAGAGGAGGGTATGAATATTTCATCAGTTTTATAAATGATTATTCCAAGTATGGGCATGTTTACCTAATGCGCCAAAAGTCTGAAACTTTTGAAAAGTTCAAAGAATATAAGGCTGAGGTTGAGAACCAATTAGGTAAAAAGATTAAAAACGCTTTGATCAAATCGAGGTGGTGAGTATATGGACATAGAATTCCATAACTATTTGATAGAACATGGAATTCAGTCTCAACTCACAGCCCCTAGTACACCATAACAGAACGGTGTAGCATAAAGAAGAAACAGAACCTTGTTGGACATGGTTCGTTCCATGATGAGTTACGCTCAGTTACCAAATTCTTTTTGGAGACATGCAGTTGAGACTTCGGTGTATATTTTGAACATGGTTCCCTCGAAAAGTGTTTCTGAAACATCTTACGAACTCTGGAGAGGACATAAAGAAAATTTATATCACTTCCGAATTTGGAGTTGTCCAGCACATGTGTTGGTATAGAATCCTAAAAAACTGGAACACCGTTCAAAAGTATGTCTATTTATAGGCTACCCAAAAGAAATAAAAGGTGGTTTCTTTTATAATCCTCATAAAGATAAAGTGTTTGTATCGACAAATGCAACCTTCCTAGAGGAAGATTATATAAAGAACCATCAACCTCGCAGTAAGTTAGTAATAGAACAAATGTCCAGAGAAATGACAAATGCATCAACAAGAGTTGTTGTTCGAGCAGGTCCTTCAACAAAAGTTGTTGATAGAGCAGGTCCATCAACAAGAGTTGTCGATGAAACTGGTACTTCACATCCTTCTCAAGAGTTGAGAATGCCTCGTCGTAGTGGGAGGGTTGTGCAACAGCCTGACTGGTACATGAGTTTAACTGAAACTCAAGTCATCATACTAGATGATGGTTTAGAGGATCCGTTATCTTTTAATCAAGCAATGAACGATGTGGACAAAGACCAATGGATTAAAGTCATGGACCTTGAAATGGAATTTTATCTGGGATCTTGTAAATCAACCTAAAGAGGTAAAACCCAACGGTTGTAAATGGATCTACAAGAGAAAATGAGACCAAGATGGTAAGGTATAGACCTACAAAGCTAGACTGATGGCAAAAGGGTTTACCCAAAGAGAGGGGTTAGATTTTGAAGAAACCTATTGTCTCCAGTTGCCATGATAAAGTTTATTAGAATAATTTTATCCATAACCACATTTTATGATTATGAAATATGGCAAATGGATGTCAAGACAACTTTTCTGAATGACTATCTTGAAGAGTGTACCTGTACGTCTCAACCAGAAGGGTTTATATAGAAGGGTCAAAAGCAAAAAGTTTGCAAGCTTAATCGATCCATTTATGGATTAAAACAAGCTTCTAGATCATGGAATATGATATTTGACGTTGCGATCAAATCTTATGGCTTTGAACAAAATATCGATGAACCCTGTGTCTACAAGAAAATCGTCAACAAAACTGTCGCTTTTCTGGTGTTGTATGTTGATGATATTCTACTCATTGAGAATGGGATAGAATATCTAGCTGACGCTAAGAGATCGCTGGCTTCACAATTTCAAATGAAAGATTTGGGAGAAGCACAATATGTTTTTGGAATCCAAATAGTTCAAAATCTCAAGAACAGAACATTAGCTTTATCTCAAGCATCTTATATAGACAAGAAGTTGTATAGGTATAAAATGTAAAATTCCAAGAAAGGATCTTTACCTTTCAGGCATGGAATTCACCTGTCTAAGGAACAGAGTCCTAAGACACCTCAAGAAGTTGAGGAGATGAATCTAATTCAATATGCATCTGCAGTTGGGAGTTTGATGTATGCAATGTTGTGTACTCGTACCGATATATGCTATATCGTAGGAATTGTCAGCAGATTTCAGTCCAATCCTAGTCATGACCATTGAACTACTATTAAAAAAATTCTCAAGTATCTTCGGAGAACGAGAGATTATATGCTCGTGTATGGTCCTAAGGATCTGATCTTTACTAGATACACTGATTCTGACTTTCAGACCGATATTGATTTGAGGAAATCAACTTCGGGGTTAGTATTCACTCTGAACGGAGGAGCGGTTGTGTGGAGAAGCATCAACCAGATTTGTATTGCGGACTCCACAGTAGAAGCTGAGTATATAGCTGCAAGCGAAGAAGCAAAAGAAGCCATAAAATGGGAAAGCATATAGAACGAAAGTACTATCTCATTAGGGAGATTGTACACAGAGAAAACGTCATTGTCACTCAGATTGCTTCCCAAGACAACTTAGCTGATCCATTTACGAAGGCCCTCTTGGCTAACGTGTTCGAGAGTCACCTAGTAGGACTAGGTACGAGTTTTGTATCACTAGGGCAAGTGGGAGAATTGATGGGTATTGTGATGCCCTAGTTTATTGTATTTGTACATTTTATTCTCTCTATGTAAACTCAATATTGTATATATTTGTATATATTGATCTGCTAGAGTTTTAGTCCAAATGGGAGTATTGTTGGGTTTTAAAAACTCGTAGTTTGTAAAATAATAAACATTTTCTATTATCAATATACTTGTTATTGATCTCATAAATTTTATGAAAGTGTAAATCCAATAAACTAAGACCCATGACTATTGTATGAGTACTTGAACTTTAGATGGAGACATAAGAGTGGATCGAGTTCGAGTAAATAGTCAAAATGATCTATGGTACATGAATGAGGTTGGGTACGTTATTCTGGTAACACCATTGGATACGACCTACTCTGTAGTTGTTACAAAGAGTTGTAAAGTGCTACATACGATGTGATCCTAATTCGTACATGTTATGACATGAGGAGTGGGTAATTTATTTTGGATTTACTCATATGCAATAAATAAAGCTCTATGGTTATTGTATGAAAACTTAAGTATGTATATGAGATATACAAGTAAATCATGTCTTAAATTATAACCTTAAAAGTTCTGTAGTATAAGGATTAAGGAGGGATATCTGATCCTGGTGACACTACGGATACGACCCACTTTGTAGAGGTTTGTAAGTGTTGTGAACTACTATAGATGGTTGATCCTGACTATTCATGTGGAGACATGCGAGCGAGGGTGTCTTATACACAGAGTTTGTATAAGACCGGACCACGAGATGACTAGTCTCTTTATATAACACCGTTGATACTTGAGACTTACATCTCACTTAAACGACCATAGGTGACATGACCTTAATCTTGAGTGTTTTGGGAACTCCTGCCTTTGAGGGCGGTCCTTTGATTAGTATGGGTGAGTGTGGCCAGATTGCCAACTCAACATGCCTACCTTTTTGGGGATTTATCTGATTTGGGAGCTGGGAACTCAGTTACACAAGATGGAATTCACTCCTTCCTCGAAGCAAGGGTAAGTAGATAGATTGCTCCCTTAAGGGCTGATTCCGGGTCTTGAACATAGTGGTCACAACTTCTCTTTGGAAGAGAGGACTCGGTTATAATAGGACTATGGCTTATGTTCATTAGAAGGATTAATGGTTTTTAAGAAGTTAGATGTAAATACAGGGGCAAAATGATAAATTATCCCAGTTGTACTTACAAGCGATTTATGAAGGGTTATCGCACTGTTGATTGGTTGATATGGACACAAAATATATATGTAGTAAGGAGAGTGCAATTGTCGGTCTTTAGTGGAGTGCCCGACAGTTAACGAATGGTGGATCCCATGACTAAAGAGTTTAGTCAGTTATTCACATACCGTTGGAGCTTCAAGCTACAAGTCCATAAGGTCCCCTTGGTAACTCAATGAATTCAAGTTGAGAATCAGTTCTTGGTGTTGATTTGAAATGTTCAAATTGACAAGAGAAAATTTGATTATATATGATATAATCGATGTGATGTATGAGATACATCAAGTGGAGGATTAATGTAAATGTGATTTACATTAAGTACCATAAAATAGAAAAATAACTATGGTTTATATGTTTCACAAAATGAAATATTAAAACTATAGGTTATAAGTATAATATGGTAAGTTAGTTATCATATACATTTATAATAATATGGTATGTATTTATTTTAAAAGTAACCAACCATTATTGATGTTTAATTCAAATCAAGAATCAGAGATTGGCTTTGATACCAATTGAAGGAATTTGAATCCTGACGGAAGTGTGAGATCGCGTTCTTTGATTTCGAGAACGAATTAAAAATACAAATATTCAAGAAAATATTAAGCAACATATCTTTGCTGATCAACAAATGCAACAAAATCTCTCTTGAAATTGGTTATCTTCTTTTTGAATTCTTCCAATTCTACAAGATCTTCCTTGCCATGATCTAGCAAGGATCCGGTTTGTGGGAGCCGCTTTTCAAACAATAAAAAGAATGAGAAGAAGATAACTTTTCTAATAAAATTAGGAGAAATATTAGAGAGAGAGTTTTAGAGTAATCATAGAAATTATTTTGAGTGTGTTTTATGAAGGCTCCCAAGAGCCCAATTTATAGAACTCTATGATTACTCCTAATCATATTGGATAACCCTTCTACATAGATTTTTAATTTAAATATTTAATAATATTTAAATAAATATCTACCCAAATAATATCTCATATTAAATAGTTTAAAATATTTAAATATTTATCCCTACATAATCTTTAATGTGAATCTCATCCAAATTAAATTATTAATTATTTGAATCTAATTCAAATAAATAAATTAATTCTCCCTTTAATTATTTAATTCATTTTTTATTAAAATTAAAAAACCTATTTATATGGAACTCATCCAAATAAATAATTAATTATTTTAATCTGATTCAAATAAATCAATTCTTCTATTATCTATTTATTTTGAATCTTATTCAAATTAAATAATTTAAATAATATATTTATATAGATCTCATCCAAATATGTTATTTACTTGAATCATATTCAAATAAATTAATTATCTATATTGTAAAGTTGTAATTTGAATCTCATTCGAATAAACTTTATAATAAATCATGTAACTAATTGTATCCAATACAATCAATATTCTTTCCTCATAAATTTGAACAATTCATATTTTTCTACACAGTTAATCATTGTTGGTCTGTGGTGAGCTAGCAAGGGGACTTTATGGACCTACATATTATAAGCTCCAATGATTTAAGATTAATTAATTAAATTCTTTAATTAAATTAATCTTCATTCATTAACTACGTGAAAAACCACTATTGACCCGTAGTTGAACTCTTATGCACTATAGGACAAGTTGTGTCAATGGATATGTCGAGATAATCAAGTCGATGTTAGATTTAGTGTTCTGAATCTTGTGGATCTTGTAGTTTGTAATTTGTAAATACAAAATATTTATTTAATAAAATAAGAAGTATTTTATTCGACATTTAGATTGCATTAACTCGATCTAATAAACTAAAATTCATGTTATTTAATGAAGCTTGAATAGTATGCGATAGACATACAAGTGGATCAAACTCAAGTAATAATCTAAAAAGTCTGTAGTATATGGATAAGGTTTGGTGTCTTATCCTGGTGACACTGTGGATACGACTCACTTTGTAAATGTTACAAGAGTTATAAGTGTTACAAACGATATGATCCATATCGTTCATGTGGAAACATGTGAGTGAGGGTATCTTGTATGAAGAATTTATATAAGACCGAGCCGCGAAATTATTGGTTTCTCTTTATGACATTGTTACTTGAATAGACTAACATTTCACTAGGATGACAATAGATGACTTTACCTTAATCCCGAGTGAGTTGTGAACTACTATTTATGAGGGCAATCCTTCGATCTGTATGAGTGAGAGTGACCAGTTTAACCAACTCAATAAGTCTGCCATTTTGGGGATTTATTCAAGTAAGGAGCTGGGAACATAGCTACACAAGATAGAGTCCACTTATTCTCAAATTTAGGGAAAGTAGATGTATTGCTCCCTTAATAGTTAATTATGGGTCTTGAACAATTAGGTCTCTCTCTCATTGACCTGAGAGGGTTAGTTTATAGTTGACAATAAATTGTTTGTTCATTAGAGGGATTAGTGGTACTTAAGAAGTTAGATGTAACTACAAGGGTAAAACGATAATTTGGCCCAACTATGGTTATGAGCAATTCGTGAAGGGTCGACTTATTGTTGATTGATTATATCCATGGACACATCAATATATCTACAGTGCGAAGAGTGCAACTATCAGTCTTTAGTGGAGTGACTGGTAGTTAATAAATGTTGATTAATCTAATTAAAGAGTTTAATTGATTAATCTTGTATCATTGGAGTTTATAATATGTAGATCCTTAAGGTCTCTTTGTTAGCTCACTAAGGATAAAAACAAGGAATAATTATTTTTGGAATAATTTAAATTATTCAAATTATTTAATAAAATTTAAGCTATTATTTATATTAATATGATTAATATAAAGTATAATGTACATTGATGCATTATAATATGTGGTTAATTATAAATATGATTTATAATTAAAATATGTGAGAGATAAATATTTGAATATGATTCAAATATTATTTGTATGAATAACATTCAAATAAATACTATAGGTTAAAACTAATATGAATATGATTCATATTAAAAGATTATAAGAGAGATGTGCATTTTAATTTGATTAAAAAGCATATGATATGATTGATTAATAGTTATTTAATCAATCATATTATAAAGTTTGTTATTAAAACATAATATAAATTTATTTTTTCCTATATTATAAATTAATAATTTCCCACTACAGAGGAGTTGTTCTTCACATAGATGGGAGTTAGAGCCACTCTCGTCTCCTCCCTCATCCTATGAATCTGTATTGAGAATACAGACAAAACAGAGGTTTATTTTTTACATAATGTTAAAAAGAAAATTTTTCTCATTCTTTCATATTCTATTACTCACTCTCTCTGCCAAAAACAAAGTTGGAGCCCATATATCCATTATTTCTTGGTTTTCTGAGAATAAGGAACTTCTAAAATTAAACGTACCAACTTATAATTAAGAAAAAAAATTCAATACACAACCCTAAATTTTGAAGTTAGTATCACTTTAAACGACAAATTAATATCGACAAAAGCTCTAAAATTTCACAAGTTGATTAAGTTAAGCTTTTATTAGGATGTAATTTTAAAATGATTAATGCATTTTCTCACACACACAATGTTTTTTAAATGTATAAACTAATATAATATTAATGAGAAATGTTTTGATAAAACGAACAGTATTGTCAACATAAGTAATATTAGAAGGAATAATGTGATAACATTCTTTTTTGTCTACTAAGGAATAATTTTGGTATAAAATAATTTTGTTTAACTAAAATGACTAGGGAAATTTAGGCCGATGACCAAATATCTGGGCTCACAATGCCAGATGACCATTTTTTAAAATAAATTGTCAATTGACCTTCTGTCGACATCTTGACGGTATGAAATTACAAGAATTGCCCCCGATAATTGTCTCACTATCGCTACATGGTTCTCGCTCTCGCTATCTGTCTATCTTCCATTGTGATTTGATTGTTTGTCATTGTATGATTGATTTGACAATTTTAAAAAATTCATCTGTCTACAACTTAAAATCGTTGACACATAACAAACATGTAATGGTGAATTCTTTAAAATCTAAACTTCATTTAAACAAAGTTTTTCGAAACCAAACAGAGTTTCCAGAATAGGTTTTTCATAAAGGAACGGACTTTTCTTGAACGTGGTCTCAAAAAAGGTATGTAAATAGCATAACGAAAGGGGTCTGGGAGAGAGAGATAACGAAAGAGGTGTAGGAAAGAGCGACAACGAAAAAGGTAAAGAGAGAGAGCGACAATGATAGTCACGAGAGCGAGAGCAATTGGGAGCGATAGTGAGAGAGATCTATGTGTATTAGACGATATTCATATGCTTAATAAAAAAATGTTCTCTTGCTTTGTAGGATGACGGAAAAATGTCTACTAATTTGATATGGAGGTGATTGGGATGAGAACCAAAATTTGTATGTTGGAGGCGAGCTAACAGGAACTATTGTGCCTATTATATTGAAGTATGAAGAAATTAAAGCTCACATTCATAGGGTTGCAAATGTAAGTTGCTCAGAGTTTGATGTTGTTATGAAAGTTAAATATAAGTTTGACTATGAAGCCTCTCTACAGTACATACGGAATGGCGGTGATGTTCACTTCCTTATTTTCCAGGAAGATCTTTGTAGAGTTCAACTATATGTCACACTAAAATCGAACCATGACAGAAATGTGAATATGAGTTATGATGGTTTAGGGGTAGACAGACAATACAAGGTATCATATGAGCTTAATCGAGAAGAGAGTGATATTCCATTGTCTATGAACATACAACCACCAACATTATTAATAAACAATGACAACATTCATGCATGGAACTTGGAAAGAGAAACTCAATGTAACGGACCTGTGCTTGGTAATGAAAGATCAATAGGACTTACTTCAATGGATTGTGGTTCTTCATAAGAGCGTGATCCTTTCGTGGTTGGTGATGAGAGATCAACATGATTGAATTTTATGGATTGTGGTCCGAATTTGTGGTTGATAATGAGAAATCAGTAGGATTGAATTTTATGGATTGTGGTCCTTCGGAAGAGCGTGATCCTTTCGTGGTTGATCATGAGAGATCAACATGATTGAATTCTAGGGACTGTAGTCCTTCAGAGGTGCATAGACCTGCAGTGGCCGTTGAGAGATCAGAAGGATTGAATTTCATGACTTCATGTCGTAGAGGGGAACTGAATATGTCTGGTAGCTCTTCATCTGAGACAGATGTTGAAGTTGGTCAATTTTTTTTTAAGTGAGAGTGAATTAAAAATGAGATTGTCTATTTTGTCCATAAATAATAATTTTGAATATAAGGTAAGAAAGTCAACTAAGTCCTTGTTTACTGTCAAATGTATCAAAGATAATTGTAAGTGGAGCCTTCGTGCAGTGAAAATCCCAGTGTGACATATTTAAGATCACAAAGTATATGCGGTCGCACACATGTTCTATTGGAATTTTAAATCAACTATAGACAAGCAACGGCTACGGTAGTTGGTGAACTAATAAAAAACAAGTTTACAGGCATAGGACGTGTTTATAAACCTCGTTACATCGTTGAGGATATGAGAAAAGAGTACGCCGTAAACATAAGTTACAATAAGGCGTGACATGTAGGGGAAACCGCTTATGCTCTCGCTAGGGGTACTCTAGAAGAGTTGTACACTGTTTTACATGCATATGGTGAAATGTTAAAAATGAAGAATCCAGGTACAAGGTTTGAAATCGAACTTGAAAATGTTGTGCATTTCAAGTACATGTTTATGGCATTAGGGCCTTGTATTAGAGGTTTTGCAAGTTGTCGGCCTGTGATAATTGTTAATGGATTGCATTTGAGAGGAAAATATAAAGGGACCATGTTGGTCGGCATTTCCATGGATGGTAATAACCAAGTATATCCACTAGCATATGCCATAATGGACAATGAAACTGATCGAGCTTGGAAGTGGTTTATGTCAAATTAGAAGTGTGCCATTAGAGAACCCCCTAACTTGGTGTTTGTGTCCGATCGAGCGGTATCTATAGGCAATGTCATTCGTGCAGTCTTTCCTAATCTCTCTATCACTTACACAACTTGACTCAAGTTTGTCTATTCACGAATCTCTGGAAATGTCTCGCTCTCTCTGGAAAATCTCACTAATCTTGCTATCACTTATACAACTTACTCAAGTTTTTCTATTCACGAATCTCTAAAAATGTCTCGCTCTCTCTGGAAATGTCTCGCTAATCTTGCTAATCTTGCTATCACTTACACAACTTTACTTAAGTTTTTCTATTCATGAATCTCTGGAAATGTCTCGCTCTATCTGGAAATGTCTCGTTAATCTCACTATCACTTACACAACTTCACTCAAGTTTGTCTATTCACGAATGTCTGGAAATGTCTTGCTCTATCTGGAAATGTCTCGCTAATCTCACTATTACTTACACAACTTCACTCAAGTTTTTCTATTCACGAATCTCTGGAAATATCTCATTCTCTCTGGAAATGTCTCACTAATCTCGTTATCACTTACACAACTTTACTCAAGTTTGTCTATTCACGAATCTCTAGAAATGTCTAGCTAATCTCGCTAAATTTAATCAATTGGTTGTCTATTCATGAACCTTTTTGGAATTTAATCAAGTTTGTTTATTCATATTACTAAAATGTTTGTTTATTCATGTTAGTTCTACACTGACAATTCAAATAGCATGTTAGTAAAATTGCATCAATAATATACATAAGATACATGTACATCAATAATATGGAGTGTTCATCCACAGCTGACATGCCAACTGCATCTTATAGTCACTAATCTCCTGAGTGATTACAGGAGGGGAACTACCCATCTCCAAATGCTCTAAGAATTTTACTACAAATATTCCACAATCTAGCGACCCGTGTTGTGTGTTCGTAGCAGTAGGTTAGGATATTTTTCAACGAGACGTTTCTATGTCTAGCTTCCAACGTTTGAAGTCACAGTAGTGAAGAAGCGATGGTGAATCGAATACAATGTCATGTACGGTAGTGAATCGAATACAAACAACCGACCTTTATTTAAATTGAATGCAATCAACATCCAATGTTTGTTTTCGTATACACGAAGTCCACATCTGACCACTTGACGTCGAATTTACACATGACATAATCCGGATACATCTCTTTCCCACATGCTATGGCAACATGCAAAGTCGAATTGTGCTTAATATGTTTGTAGACCCCATCTCGAGCATTAAGGTGACTCTACACATAATTTGACGTCTGACCACTTGACGTCGAATTTACACATGACATAATCCAGATACATCTCTTTCCCCCATGCTATGGCAACATGCAAAGTTGACTTGTGCTTAATATGTTTGTAGACCCCATCTCGAGCATTAAGGTGACTCTACACAGCGAAATGAACATTAAAAACACATAATAGTCAACCAACGTAGTCATATTCAGAAGTGCAGTAAATGATTACCATTATTCTAATTAGCGAGATGGTGAATATGTTCATACACATTTTTTGAATATGTTCATACACATTTTTTGTTGCCTATAGAATTTATCTTTTATGAACTGAAGAAGAAATTTAGGGTTTGCATCCAAAACCAGATATACGTCAGGAGAGCGGATTTCACTGTATGTACTTGGTAAAAAGTACAGGGATTGTAAACTTACGTCACACTCAACCCGTGAACTTGGTTCGGTCAACTATTGGAAAAAGGACTTGGACAATGGCTGAAATGCATTTTCTCGAACCTTGTCGTAGATACCCCAGGGAGTACTAGATCGTCGATTTAAATAGTGTCGTAGGTACTCCACGGAGAGAGTACTTAATATCCAAACAGCTCAAAGGAAGTTGAATCTCAATTTTCTTCTGTTTTGTTATTTTCTTCTTTGGTTTGATCAGAGGTGTGTATTTATCAACAACCTTTCTCTTACGTGTTATTTTTCGACTCTTGACCATAACCTACAAAAATATAACAAAATGGTGAACATGTCAAATAAAAAATATGAAGAAAGAGATTTTTGAATCACATAATGATCATACCTGTGAATCGAGATGTATGGTGTCAAAGTGTTTCTCAAAAGGTGGAATCTCATACTCCTCATGATGTACAAATGAATTGGGATGTATAGTGTCAAGTTGTACAGGTGGGGTAGTTCGAGGTGGGGTAGGCGACCTAGGTAGAGGCGGGGTAGATGACCTAGGTGCAGGTGGGTAGGTGACATAGGTAAAAGCCTAATAGGTGACCTAAGTACAGGTTGGGTGGGTGACTGAGATAGAGGCAGGATGGGTGACATGGTGGCATTGTGGCCTATCTGTAGAGTGGGGGACTGTTGAGGATCATGCCCTAAACTCTCGTGTCCTGTAGTTTGTAAACACAGTTTTGAACAAACACTTGTGATGTATAATATATGATATTTTCTTCACTACTTGTCTTTGAACATTGGATGTTTTATTTACTTTATCACAAACTAAGAAACTAAAAATCCTAGTTATCATTATGTAACTTAAGCATGTATGTGATGACATATAAGTGGATCATGTCTTAAGTGATAACAAAAATGGTATGTAGTGTATGGATATAGGAGGGAAACCTTATCCTCGTAACGCTACGGATGCGGCTCGCTTTGTAGAATAGTTACAAGTGTTGTGACTTGCTACAGAGAGTCTAATCCTAATCATTCGTGTGGGGACATGCGAGCGGGGGCGTTCTATACAAAGAGTTTATATACAACCTGACCATGAAGTGTTAACGTCTCGTTATACAATACCGTTCATGACAGAGACTTCACTTCAATAAGATGACCATAAGTAACATGACCTCGATCTTGAGTGAGTTAGGAACTCCTGCCTTTGAGCGTGGTCCTTTGATTTGCATGGGTACGAGTGGCCTGATCGCCGACTCAAACGTATCACTTTGGGGATTCGTCTGATTTAGGAGCTGAGAACTTAGCTACACAAGATGGAATTCATTCCTTCCCCGAAGTAAGGGTAAGTAGATAGATTGCTCCCTTAAAGGCTGATCTCGGGGCTTGAACGATGTGGCGCCACACATCTTCTCGACCCGAGAAGTGTCCACACATAGTAGGACTATGTTGTATTGTTTATTAGAGGGATCAGTGGTACTTAAGCAGTTAGATGTAACTATAGGGGTAAAGTGGTAAATTGGCCCAACTGTACTTACGAGCATCTATGAAGGGTTATTGTACTATTGATTGGTTATATTCGATGGACATAGAAATATATCTGTGGTAAGGTGAGTTCAGCTGTCGGTCTTTAGTGGAATGGTTGGCAGTTAACTGATGGTGGATCTCGTGGCTAAAGAGTTTAGTCAGCTATTCATGTACCGTTGGAGCTTCGAGCCATAGGTCCATAAGGTCCCCTTGGCAGCTCAATGAATTCAAGTTGAGAATCAGCTTTTGAGTCAATTTGAAATGTTCAAATTAACAAGAGGGAGTTCGATTACATATGATATGATTGAATTGGTTAATTATATTTATATGATTGACTTTTTGTATGAGATACATTTATTTGGAAGAAAATGGATATAAATATGATTTATATATAATGGAGGAGAAAACACTATGGTTTATATGTGATATTAAACTATAGGTTAATGAATATAATATGATTATATTTATTATTTTTTAATTGGACAATTATGGGATAATTGGGCGGACGTTTTCTCCGTAACCGTGTGTTAGTGGGAGGTTTGATTCAGTTTTTCGTAACTGAAGAATAAAATGAAAATTATTTTCATTTTGTAAAGATGATCAAGAGATCACAGATTTCGCTCAAGTGCTGCCTATCGCTTAGTAAACTGAGAGACTATACGATAGCTCAAATTTACTACACGATCGTTTACACACGCGTGCATCTTTCTAAATGATCGCCTACGTTTTACTAAATGATCGTCTATACGATCGCTGCCTTTTTCCTACACGATCGTGTACTTCTTCTAACGATCAAGCACGGTCTATACGATAGACCCTGCCCTTGTCCTATTTGCTTGATCGTTGTATACGATCTTCATATCCCCTTCCCCTCTACCAAATTTCAACAGAGTTCACTCTTTGGATTTTCTTCCCGAGAATACTGAGGGTTCCAAGTGGTGGTCTCATCCCCATTTGTTCTGTTGTGTGGATACCATGTTGGGGTTTGTATCCTATAATTTGTAAACAATTTTGTACGAACGCTTGTGATGTATAATATATATGATATTTACTTCACTTCTTGACTTTTCACATTAAGATGTTTTTATTTTACTACAAACCAATAAACTTAATATCCCTGGTTGTCTTTATGTAATTTAAGTATGTATGTAGTGACATACAAGTGGATCATGTCTTAAGTGACAACCAAAATGGTCTGTAATATATGGATATAGAAGGGAAACCTTATCCTGGTAACACTACGGACGCAGCCCGCTTTGTGAAATAGTGTCTTTAACAAGTCTTTTGTTTGTTAGTCTAGAGGTGTTCTCTGAACTATCTTAGTGTGAATAGTAAAGTATTTGGTAAGAGAGATTCTCACATTTAAGGCAAGCCTAAGTTATATTTGTTTGAAGGGTTCTTCTTACCATACTAGGAAAGATCATGGCTATAGTTGAGAAAGAGTCTCACACTAAAGGAGAACCTAAGTTATTGCTTATTAAAAGTTAGGTGTTACAAGTGTTGTGACTTGTCACAAATGGTCTGATCCTGATCATTCGTGTAGGGGACATCCGAGCGGGGAGTCCTATACAAAGAGTTTGTATAAGACCTGACCTCGAAGTGTTAACGTCTCGTCATATAACTCCGTTTATGACAGAGACTTCACTTCACTAGGATGACTATAGGTAACATGAGCTCAATCCCAAGTAAGTTGGGAACTCCTGCCATTGAGGGTGGTCCTGTGATTTGCATGGGTGCGAGTGGCCAGAGCGCCAACTCAAACCTACTACTTTAGGGATTTTTCTGATTTGGGAGTTGGGAACTTAGCTTCACAAGATGAAGTTCACTCATTCCCTAAAGCAAGAGTAAGAAGATAGATTGCTCTCTTAAGGGTTGATCCCAGGGATTGAACGATGTGGCACCACACACCTTCTCATGACCCAAGAGGTGTTCACACATAGTAGGACTATGTTGTATTGTTCATTAGAGGGATCAGTGGTACTTAGGAGTAAGATGTAACTACAGGGGTAAAACGGTAAATTGGCCAGATGTACTTACGAGCATCTGTGAAGGGCCATCGTACTGATGATTGGTTATCCAATGGACATAGAAATATATCTATGGTAAGAAGAGTTCAACTGTCGACCTTTAGTGGAATGTCTGGCAGTTAACGGATGGTGGATATCGTGGCTAAATAGTTTAGTCAGTTATTCACTTACCGTTGGAGCTTCGAGCCATAGGTCCATAAGGTCCCCTTGGTAGCTTGGATACAAGTTGAGAATCAGTTTTTGGGTCAGTTTGAAATGTTCAAATTGACAAGAAGAAGCTCGATTAAATATGATATAATTAACTTTATGTATGAGATACATTAGTTTGGAGAAAATTGGATATAAATATGATTTATATCTAGTGAAGGAAAAATACTATGATTAATATATGATATTAATCCATAGGTTATGAATATAATGTGATTATATTCATTGTCTATTAATTGGACAGTTAAGGGATAATAGGTCGACGTCTCTTCTATTTTCATAACGGATGAGTAAGTTGAAGAATCGCATTGAGACGCTTAAATAGCTCACGATGTGTTAAGGATTGGATGTGCAGACATAGTGTTGAAATGTGTCATCACTTAGTAAAACCAGTGCCTATACGATAGTGCTAATCGATTGCTTAATGCTTACATCTGTGCGCACTATTTACTAAACGATCGTTACCTTTTCCTGAGCGATCGTTTAGCACCCGATATTTATTAAACGATCGTATAGACGATCACTTAGCTTTTTCTACACGATTGTTTAGACGATCGCCTACCTTTTCCTACACAATTGTATACTTCACTTAAACGGTCAAGCATTTTGTCTATATGATAGACGAGCCTTTCTTCCACTTGCTTAATCGTTGTACACGATCTTCATTCCTTCTCCCTTCTACCAAATCTGAACAAAGCCCACGTTTTGGATTCTCACTCCTAGAATACTGAGGGCTTTGAGTGGTGGTGTCGTCCCCATTTCCTTCTGTTCGTGTGAAGACTGTTCGAGGTAGACGATTGGGATTTGCTGAACAATAGTTTACCGTTTCAGCGAAAACAAGATTTGCTGTGAAAAATAAGTCTTCAACTAGTACGATCTCTCAATCTCTTATTTATTGTTCCTTTTAGCATGCTAGTAATTTGGCATTATGAATGCATATTAGTATGTTTGAATGTATATGTGGAAATTCTGTCACAATGAATTGGAAAGATATGCTTCCGCTCCTAGGTACTATTGAATAAGAGTTCCTTCAGACCATTTGTGAGTAAACGACCGGGTGTTGGTGAACAATTACTTGACGTTCCAATGAGAGCGAGAGCACCTATTTGCTTGGAGAGAACAAGATCTACTGTGGAGAAAGTTTCTTCAACTGATACGTACCTCTTCTCTTAGTTGTTTATTATTCTAAGCATGCCGGTAATTTGTATTTTAATGCATATCTATTTGTTTGAATGTAAATGTAGTAATTCTGTCACAATGTCTTTAGAAAGATCTGCTTCTGCTCAGAGGTACTATTGTATAAGAGTTCCTTCAGGGTCTTCGTCGCCTCAAACACCGTGGAACCTTTTATAGACTGTAATAGAGACAAAATGGTTGTCAATTGTACTTTGATGACTCTTATGTCCATTTCTAGCTTCGATACACAACCATCCAAGCTCGATATTGAGTTGTTAATACTCCACAGGTAAAAATATACAAGAGGGTCAACATTAGCTCCCTCCCTGCGGCCCGAAACCTCAAGCTCAGAACGATCCTCCTCGACGACAAAACGCTCCTCCTCAAACTCAGGACATACGTCACCCACCAACATATCATGAAACATATCCTCGCTGGAGGTGTAAGCAGATTGGTGGATGTTCATGTCCGCATCAGATTCGCCATCCCTTACTCCACCTTATGAATTATCCTGCTCATCACCTCCCCCACCTTCAGAACTATTGTCTGAACTACTGCCACTCTCTGAACTACTAGAGCTCCCTGAACTTCGGTGTCGGAGTGTACTTGTTTTACAACACGTCTATCAATTGGGGTGTCCTGAAACTCATTCTCAACATCAGACATGACCAGACCCTTTTTGAATTTTTTCTACATTAAGGATCCAACCCAGTAAGATGGTTAGTGTACATTTAACAACCAAATAAACATACTGTGGCTAGATTACACTTACATTTTGAGACTAAAAAACGTCTATCTCTAGTACTTTGAATGACGTCGAGTGGAAGCATGACCACCGTAATATACGAGGCACAGCTACCTTGCTCTTTCGAGTGGCAATGTTCCCTGCTATCGACGATAAGATCTATACGTCCACACCTAAATATGAAATAACTCGTATTTATAACTATATTAATGTTAAACCAAAGATAAAGTTAAGTTAAGTAACATCTACCTATAATGCTTAGGGAAATCTACAGAGCAAGTACTTCAACATAATTTTTATTTTCCCTCACATTCTCCTTGTATAAACCAACCTTATCATTCAGTGCAGTCTTGAGGGCATCGAGTGTCCTCTGCCAAATAATTGTACCCCAATCAAAACTGTTGTAATAGTCTATGTTTTCAACATCTTCAAAAAGAGTATGATCGACAACACTCTTTTGCTTGTTCTTACCCATCATTGCAACCTCTGTGTAATATACTAGGGTGATTTTAATAGCATCATCATCGTTTTCAAATACCAAATTATTGTATTCTTCTTCTAGTAAATTCATGTAGAATGCATCTGAGGTCAACCAATTATCAAAGTACCTCATCGGAAGTTCTTGTGAGGACTCATCACTCCGTACAACTCGCATAGAGGACCACCACAAACCAATTATCAATAAAAATTTGTCCTTAAAAAATGTGATGACCTTTCCTCTGACAAGGAAACTAATCGAGTTTGCTCCCTGCTTCTTTACTCCCCTTAATAACATATGGTGGATAAGTGGGTTGTTGAATACAAGTTCAATGTCTACAAATGGCCCAAAAATTTTTCTTTTGAATATCTCTAATTGCCTTCTGGTAAGCTTCTCCTTCACAATTTTGTTAGCATTCGCAACGTGGGCCAGACTCGTTACTTGCCCAGGAAACCTATCAGCTTCACGTATTTTCAAAGCTTTTGACATCTTGAATTGCTCCTGCATTGTATGAACATTCAATTTATCAGTTAACAGGTTCGTACTTAAAGAATCACTAACAATACATACTGTTAAGGTCTTGCTCGCGCCAATCTCGCTTAACTCGTTTATCTCACTCTTGCCCATCTTTCTCCTACCAATCTC